>NC_137790.1:73735770-73870770 GCF_963383645.1 Muscardinus avellanarius | reverse complement strand
GGCTTCAGAGGCTAGAAGCAGAAGCTAGTAGAAAACCTGGCTCGGCATCTGAGGATCCGTTTCTCTAGCTGAAAGACCCAGGCCCACAGGCCAAGGCATCCTCGTGGCTGGAGTAAGCAATGTAGATGAGTACTCGAGCTGCAAGGATTTTAGTCTATTCTCCTATGTCAGGCTGGGCTTGCCCTAGCCCTGCTCAAGGGAGCCTTCTCTTAGCAGATGTTCTATTGTGGTACACTGAACTGAGGCTGGGCAACAGAGGCTCTGGGCTCCCAGTTGTCTTTTCTTGGGGAGGTATCTATAAGCTCTTGGAAAGCAGAGAAGTTGATTTTTGTCTATAGGAAGCAAAGCATTTCCAGCAAATGACAGGGCAGGCAGCCACCCAGCTCACCAGTAAGCACCTGTTCCTCACTATAGGCGCTGGGCTTCCCTTTTCTCTAGTAAAGAGTCAAGACAAGAAATATCTGGGCTTGGGTCCCTGTCCGATGCTTACTAACTGCACGACCTGCAGCAACCTAATTAAGCTCTCAGAGCCTCCCTCTGTTCTTCTCTATAGTGGAGATACCATAGGTTGAGCACCCCTAGTATAAAAAAATTCAAAATCTGAAATGGATTTTTTTTTTTTTGAGCATTCCGAATTTCAGACTTTTGAATTTGGGATGTTCAACCAGTAAAGTCCATGTAAATATTACAGAATCTTAAAAACTCTAGAATCTGAAACATGTTTTGTCCCAAGCATTTCAGATACTCAACCTGTACTACTTTTCTTGGAGGGCTTTCTGGGATCAGATATGCTGCAGGAGGCTGGGCATGGAGCACTGGCTCCATCCCTGTGAGTGCTCACCCTGGTGATCTTATCACAGTGCCATTACTTGAACCAGTGCAAGCTGCTCATCTCTTGGTGTCTTGCTGCTCCGTATGAATATCCTCTTCTCCCCCCGCCCCCAAACACAGGGAAGCACTGCTGTAGGAAGGAGGGCTGCTTTGGAACATTGGTTCTCAAACTTGGACTTGCTCATAAGAATCCCTCGAGGAAGAGTTTGAAGAAACAAAGCACCCATTCCCAGGAATTCTGATTTACGTGGGCTAGAGCTCAGGCCTGGGTAGTTGTAAAAGCTTCTCACGTGATTCTATCTATAGCCAGAATTACCAGCCCCTGCTCATCTGAATCCTGGAGAGTCAGTGCTCAGCCACTGCTGAGGATAGCACTGCTGCTCACCCAGGAGCTTGGCAGAAATGCAGAATCTCACTCAGGGTCTGCCCCAGATTCACTGAGTCTTGCATGTATAATATTTCTCAGGAAATCTGTATGCATTAAGCTTTGAGAAGCCTCTTTGTATTTTCTTCCCTCCCTTCCCTGGATTGAATCCATTCTACCTCTGAAGTACACCCCCAGCTCTTCTTTTTAATTTTCTATTTTGAAACAGGGTCTTGCTAAGTTGCTGAGGGTCTTGCTAAATTGCTGAAGCTGGCTAAGCTGCAGAACCTGCGATCCTCCCATCTCAGTCTCCCAAGTACTAGGATTGCAGGTGTACAGGGTGTGGGCACCACGACACCAAGCTGAGAAGTCCTTTTCTACAGCACTCTTTTGAATTTGGCTCAGATTACCAATTACAGGAAATCTCTGTGATTCTGCTCAACTGTTATTCATTAAATATCTGCTGTTGAACAAGCCTGTACTCTCACTTTTGTATTACTTGTTGCCTCGGTCTGTGGTAGGAATTCAATTTGCTGTTTTTAAGACAGCACTCACAATTATCATCCCCAGCTATCTGTTCTGTATCTTCTGCTTCGGAGGCAGAGATAAGCTTGCTCAACTTGGGGTAGAGAGGGTGCAAGGAGGTGGCATGTGCAGGGCAGCTACACTGGAACAAAAGTTTCAAGACTTATTGGAAATATGCTTTCCAATCTCTTCAGCTTATAAATTTATAAGCCTGTTGTCACCACCTCTGTATAAACACATTGAAAATATTAAAAGCATTTCCCTCCAGGACTCCTCGCATTCAGTAATAGGAGACTATGAAAGTTAACTGTTTTTATACTAAGCCAAATTTCTTGGGATACTTACAGAGAGTGAGAACTTCCTTGTCAAATGGCCAGTTTCTGTACTCATACTGCTTTCAATTGCCCCCCCCCCAAAAAAAAAAAAAAAAAACCAGGCACTCCTGACTCTAGGGGACAACAGTCTGGAATGGAAACTACTGGAAGATTAAAAGCAGCTCTGCCCTTACAACACACATGCACATTTGTACAGACATGTGTGCAAACACACACTCACGCATACATGCATGCACGTGTTAAGCACTTCATCCCCCAACAAATGAGAACCAGAATTTTAAGAAAGGGAACAGCTCAAATTTGGCTGGAACAAGGATGCTTAAATCTTTTATTTAATCTGATGTCTTGTCATTAAAAACTCTCAAGGGATTCATATGCTCTCTGGAAAATTTAAACATGTTTTCCCTGCTTATAAGAGTAACGTATCATCTTGGAAGGAAAACAGAAAAACATAGGGAAACTTTAAAAAATCACCTCTTTTCCAGGCATCTCGAACATCCACTGCTAATATTTTCACGTGTCTTTCAGTCTTCTCTATCCATATACTTAAAACACATGTTCCAGACCACTTTGCCCATCTAATTTTATAACCTGCCTTTTTCTAAACAATATGCCATGAACATTTTGTGGTGATATTTTCTAGTTATGATTTCAATGGCTTCATAGTATTCATATATTGAGGTCAGCAAAATTAATGATACTTAGGATACAGCCTAATGTGTAATATGTGTATATAAATGTACAGATATATTGTTGTAAAAACTGAAATGAACATATTTGTAGGCATTTTTCATAATTTTAATTAACTTTTTACATTTTAATTTTTATATTAATATTTTTTTAGAGGAATAATGACTAGATCCATGGATATAAATTCCTAAAGGCTCTTGATAACCAAATCGCAACTATATAAGTTGCTCTTATATAGTTATCCAATGTACACTCCCACCTCCAGTATAGAAGGCTGTCCAATAATGCTATGCATTTGGGACCATCTCTTCAGCCTCTTATTCATCCCCAGACCATAACTCATATGGCCGCGGTGGCCAGGAAACCCTGAAATCTCAGCCCTTCTCATCTTGTGTGCTGCAGGATAGAGAGGGGAAAAGTAAGATGTGTGGGTGGCAGAGGGGAAGGAACAGAGGTAGGTCTGGCTCACCTCAAAGATGAACTTGGAGCTGCCAAAGTTGGTCTTCTGCTTCTGCCAGAAGTTGTCGGGTTTGATGATGAGGGCCACATGGATCTCGGCTGGAAAGGCTTCCTGCAGTGTTTTGAGGAGGGGCTTGATGAGGTCCCACTTGGAACCCCGCATGTCGATGATGACGGTGAAGCCACGTTTGCACACGTCCTCACTGTGGGGAGGTCAAAGGTCAGGCAGGGTCACTCTGGGCACCCCAGACTTTAGAGTACATAGGAAAAAAGTCCCTGGAAACCTGCATTCCCCTTGCTCTGGACCACCTGTCCAATCTCACAGCAGATCCAACCCAACCCAAAGGCACTGCCTCCAGAAACCTTTCCAAACTAACCACATCTGACCAATGGTCCTGACATTTTGCCTTCTTCCAGGACACAGCGAATACCTTTCTTTGTTGGGAAATACATCACCTGGGAATTCACCACTGCATTTGGGTTCCCTTGGAAATTTTGTCTCTCCTTCTTCTTTGGATAAATCACATGTTCCCTATTTTAATTCAAGCTCTGGAAGGGACTCAACTGCCCCTTAAACATGAGACAGAAAGTCCTTGGTAAAAGTGCTGGTCTCCCCTTTGTCCACTCTATGGCAGACACCATTAAAAAATTTTCTTTTGGTGATACTGGGGATGGAGCCCAGGGGCCTTCTACCTCTAGGATACACTCCCAGACCTATTTTATATTTTATTTGGAAACAGGGTCTCTTAAGCCAGCTGAGGCTGGCTTCAAACCTGCGCGATCCTCCTGTCTCAGCCTCCCAACCGCGGGGATTACAAGCGTGCGCCACCACGCCCGGTGACACCACTACACTTTACCATTGAATCCAAACTGAGCCAGAGAATCCTTTTCAGTAAAGGGGTCTAGCCTGATTCTGCCAACTGATAAGAAATCATACATAAACTAGTAACAGCCTGTATGTGCCACCACTGTATTTAGGATGCATTATTTGTAGTTCAAAATATATGTCATGCTGACTACTCAGAGATAAAAGGGGGCGCTGACAGGATGGGTGGACACTATCCTGCTGTCTCATGCTCTTCCACTGTATAAGTTGGGAATGAGAATGCATGATTTATGATTTAGGGGGTGGGCTGGGGGAGTATCCAAAAATTCAGGCCAGCTGAGGTGCCAGTAACCATCTTGAAACTAAGACACAAGCAGGCTGAGGCAAGAAGTTGTTATATAACATACTCAGCGGCAAAGTTTATTATTAAACTTGACTAAAACTCCTAAACATAGAAAGAAAAAAATGAAGTTCAAAATAGCCATCATATCTCATTTTTGGAGAAAGTCTATGCTTGGGTAGTTAGGGGTCTTTCCTTCTATTATTTTTGGTTTATTTGACATCCATTTATTTTGCAACTCCAAGTAGACTTTGGAGTTGCAAAATAAATGGATAAGTTTTTGGCTAATTCATATTTTTTATACAAGCACGAGTGTGGTAGTTCCTTGGAATCTTTCACCTAATTTTCCATGTCCCATCTGGCACTTGTTTAAACTGCTGGGCATGTTACGTGACCCTTGCAGGTGCCCACGTTAACAGTCACTTACAGCCATAGTTGAAGGATCTAAGCCACAAAAGAGGGGGGGCATTTTCTGGTTCATTAGTAAATCTCAACCAGTGATAAGAACATTACAGCTCCCATGGCCACCTGGGTGTCATGTGCACATAGCAGCTTACTTCCAGTGAGGAAACTCCCCAGGCCCTGGGCCTCTCCTGCAAGGGAGGAAGGCTGAGTCTGTTTCTCCCCAAATCCTGCATTTCTTTGCCACTATAAGAGGAACACCTGATAACTATAGAAAAGCTAACGCATTCAACACTCTATATAAGAGATGCTAACGGTGGGGACTAATAATACGCTGGCCTATTTCCAATCAATCTTTTTTTGTGCATATATTTCTGACTATGTAGTGTTCTATTTTTCACTGTAATATACATTTTTATTGAGTCTAAAACTTCTCTGAAACTTTATATTTAATTACATGTAGTCCATCACTCATACCCACATCGTGCCTTAATCAGTGCCATGATTGCTTCATAGAAAGGCTTATCAACTCACAAGTCCATGGCAGTTTTTTAGAGCACCCTTTGTACTGTGTCCTCACTACTGTTACTGAATTTTTCAAATCTTTGCCTATTTCTAAGAAAAATATTACGTTTCATTTAAACTTGCCTTTCTTTGATTACTAACTATAGCTTATTGGCCCAGAATTATTTCTTCAGTGATGGGTTCATTTGTCCATTTTTCTAGTGGGGCTCAGTGGCTCTACTCGTGGAGGGCAGCTTAGTTTAGTTTGACTTACACTTGTCCCAGGCCCAAGGGGACTGTGATCTGGCCTCCCCCCCCCCCCCACTTACAGAATGATTCTTGCTCATCTCCCTCTTCTTTAGGCTCCAACACTGTTATCATAATTATGCTGACACAAGAAATCTCTGCCCCTAACAACAGATACTCAAGACTCAGAGCCTGCCCAGGTCCCCAGTGAGGCTACAGCTAGATTTCCTAAGAGCACTTCCTTACTTGGCCCTCCCCCTCCACCCACTACTGCCTCTCTCCCTCATGAGATTTTCTTAGGAAGCATGCCCTAACAAAGCATTTACTCCCACATTTCTATCTAAAAAAAAAAAAAAAAAAAAAAAAAACCAGCCTTGAGACAGTTATTATATCTTATGAATAATGGTGTAAATATAATCTATATACTTCATACATGTGTGAAATTCTGAAGGCAATTTCATCTAGGCTCTGGAGATTAAGAGAGAAACCTAGGCTGGAAAATTTGATTCGGGATCCATATAGCGCCTGACATTTGCTCAGAGACTAAACCCATGAATGGGTATGAGTTGATGTGCCCAGAGTGGATGGGATCACCAGACCAACGAGGAAAAGGGCCCTCTAGCTGCGCTGGGGATGGAACTGGCAAGAAGAGCAATGTTTAAGGGAAGAAAGCTTTAGCTGAGCCTGCAGACAAAATGCAGAGGCTAGAGAGAACCTGGAAAGGAGTCCGAGAAACGTGTTAGGAGGGCATTTCCCAGGGGAGTCACGGTGTCAGAGGTGGAGAAGTGGACTGTAGTGAGCAGAGCCCTGCACTTGGCATCTAATGACTATGGTCCCAGGGGTCAGGCAGTTTCAGCAAAGAGCTGAGGCTGAAGTTAATGTTGGAAAAAGATGGCAGTTGGCAGAGGCTGCCTGCTGTGCACTCGTACACCTGCACCCACTTTGGAAACTGCCAGGGTCTGCCCGTGCTCTGGGGCTGGGCTGAGACTACAGGGCTCCCAGTCTGCCCTTTTCCCCAGGCTCCCTCTCAGTGTGCCCAGAGGGGGGCATTTCACCAAACTACTTGATACTGGAACATAACTAACAGGTGGCCCTCCTTGCCCTTTAGGTTACCTTCAAAAAGCTATTTATTAGCCCAAATCAAAATTTCAGTGGCAGAATTTTGCACTGTGCCTGGAGCATAAAAGAGTTTGGAGCAGCAAGCCTGTGCATCTGCTTGGAGGGAAGGGAGGAGAGTGAGCAGCCACCACCCACCCCTCCCGGAGAGGGAGAAGTCAGCCCTGCCCAGCTACTTCCAGCTGGGACTTGGGCCCCCTCGGTCAGCTTCTCACCCTGCGTGATAAATCTCAGTCCCTTCAGACTGCTCTGGGAACTGTTTCATAGACTCTCCAGGGCTCTTGGGCCCCAAAGTCATAAACACGTATATTGTGAATGGCCGGATGATTGATGAGCTGTTTCTCGTACTCAATTCTAGACCATTTACTCTTTTGTTCATTAAATGTCACGGGGGCTCTTTCCAAATGTGCTACCTCAAAAAAAGGCATTTTCCCCACTTTGTGCCAATGTTTCTCAAACTTTAGTGATTTCCATTATCGACTAGAAAGCTGATTTAAAAATGCTGACTTGGGGGATGCCTTTCACCTCTTCTGATGGGTGTTGTTCTGGGATAGGGCCCAGGACTCCCTTGTGACCCAGAGACAATGCCTCCTCCCTCAAGTTTGTGAGTTTAATGATACTTGGTTTGCTTAAGTCAGATATTAGGATACACGTCGATAAACAGCAGGTAACGCATCCAGTATGAGACACAACAACAGTGAAACATGTCAGAACATTTGCAAGGGGAAGCCATGAGCTCCCTATCCAGCGGCCTGTGGAGAATGTCAGCAGGTTTCTCTCTCCGTTGCCTCTTGCTCTCATTTACTGGAATTGGTTATGGCAAACCTGGGTGGGGGAAGGTCTCTGCCCTTGGAATAAAGGTGTCCTGTTCTTTCCACAAAGACTGAGCTCCTCCTCACTTGGCCCAGCCAGGCTTTCCCTGAAGGGCATGCCAGCCGCCCTCCCCAGTGAGGTAGTCTGACTGTGTTCTATCAGATGCTGCCAGAGGACCTGCTTTCCTGGGCTTCCCTCTCTACTTCTAATTTGCTGTGGAATCACTGTAGTTTCGGCTCAACGTACGTCTGACCGAGCAGCCTCGTCTCAAACTTTTGGGCAAATCCTGGGTGTCTGTGTAGGGGCTTCTTAGGCCTGCCCACATATGATGACCCTACAGTCATCTCTGGACCCACTGGCGTGACCCCTGTGAGGGCTGGCCCCGGGTCTGATGGTTCTGGGCATGAAGGGCCTCAGTGGGTAGGTGGGTGGTGACTGGCCCTTCTCACTCATGGTGGCCCGCCATTGACATGTATCCCCAAAGTGCTCTTACAGGCACAGTTGCCATTGTTGTGTTACTTCCTTGTGTCTTTGAAGGAGGCTTAACCCCTCTGCTGTGTGACTCCTCCCTGCTAAACCACACTTACACAACCTGTTGGCTTTGGATTGGTTCTTTCTGTCTTAGCTGCCATGACTATTCCAGCCTGCTTCATACGTTAGAAGAGTCAACAGCATCAGCCTGGGGAATAGTGATCAGGGCACTGGAGCCTCATGCCACGGATTGCTCTGGGACGGGGACAGCAGTGCTGAGCACCTGTCAGTGACCATCCCAGGCCAGAGCTTCACTCAAGAGTCAAGTGCCACTTCCTCCCATCTCACCTCCTGATCACTGCCCCCAGGTCTCCTTCCCAAGCCCCTGCCAAGCAAAGCCCATCCTGCTCTCTGGGTTCTCTCCTGGCCACATTCATGATATGGTACTTCCCATTATCACCCAGCCAAAGGACTGGATCCCAATACAATCCTTTATTCTTCCCTGATTTTCCCTACCTTCTTCCCTGATCTCTGTGAGAGTGACTGTCTTCTTATTAAAACAGATAACATATTATTCATATCTCCGTATTATGATAATTTTTTTGCAGGTCTGGGGATGGAACCCAGGGGCATTCAACCTCTGAGCTACACCCCCTGCCCTATTTTTTTTTATTCTTTATTTTGAAATTAGGTCTAAGTTGCAGAGGGCCTCACTAAGTAGCTGAGGCTGTCCGCGAACCGTGATCCTCCGGTCTCAGCCTCCAGAATGGAGGTTCACAAGCGTGAACCACCACTCCAGCCTATATTATGATAATTTTGCATTAGACTTGGCCCTCTCATACCCCTATGCCTTTGTGCTTGCCCCCCACCCCATCTTTGCTTGGATAACTTCTTTTTTTCTATTTATTTATTTATTTATTTATTTATTTATTTATTTATTTTTGGTGGTACTGGGGTTCCTGGAAGCCCTTATACCTCTGGGCTACACTCCCAGACCTATTTTATAGTTTTATTTGGAAACAGGGTCTCTTAAGCCAGCGTGGCTGGCTTCAAACCTGCACGATCCTTCTGTATCCGCCTCCCAAGCGCAGGGATTACAAGCGTGCACCACCATGCCCGGCTTGGATAACTTCTAACCACATTTTAAAACTCAATTCACAAGTCTCTCCTCCTAAGAAGTCCTTTCTTACTGAATCCTTCCCCTCCCACACACATTCATGCCCTCTGGGATAAGGCCTCTTCCTTGGTATCACTATAACCCTGTGTTTACCCGGCAAGGTGACTATCATACGTGAGTAACTACGGCCAGGCTCTGATTGATCAATCTATGTGGCCTACAGATATTTATACGGCTTCAAGAAGAGAATCTAGTTATGAAGGTGTTTTGTAGATAATACAGTGTCATGCAAATATACCGTATTATCCACAACTTTATTTATCTAACAAATATTTATTGAACACTGCCTTTGTGGCTGGATTACTACTAGGCACTGAGGATATAAATGTGGGCAAGACAGAAACATAAAGGTCACATTCTGGAAGCAAAGATGGATTCAAGATAGCAGCTACATAAACAAAATAAATATGATGCCTTAAGCACCTGTCAGGTGGTCAGACAGACCACTGGAGGAGCTGACATTTAAATAGAAACCTAAACTCTGAGAGAACTAGCTAAGGGAAAATTAGGAGAACTTGGGCAGCGGGAACAGCCTGTACAAAGGCCCCGAGGTGGAAGAGACTCCATGTCCTAGCTGCTCCCTCACTAGGGAGGAGGCAGAAATAATAAAGTTCAGTAAGAAAGTAAGAGATTAGCAGCCATATGTGGGCTGGAGCTCTAAATTTTGAGGACCTCAAAAACCTCAGGCTGAAGGTATCTAGTGAGAGCCTAAACCCTGAAACTTGGAGCAGCTGCTTGGGTAAAAATGGGACATATTCATATGTTAATGAAAAAACTAACTTGTACTGAGCACCTGGGGCTCTATGTATGGTAAGCATTTCATATGCAATATCTTATTTATCCCTCACATGAAACTCACAGGTAGAGGCTGTTATTATCCCATCCTATAGTTAAGAAAGCAGAGGTTCAGAGAGGTTGAATAACCTGCTCAAGTCACCACCAAGGGACAAATTCAGGATGTGAATCTAGGTCTGTTTGACCCCAGGACCTGTGCACAAGAGCACCCTGTCCCCCTGTCCCACAGAGGCACAGAACATTTGAGCACAGATGTACCTTAGTACTTAGGCTTGCCACCTCTGCTTTAAAGTCCAGGGCAGCAAGTTCCCCAGGTAGGAGGTGACTTGTTCAATGTTTGCTGGAGTCTTGGCCATTTGGGCAGATGTCCAAGTGTATACTGCCTTACTCCAGATCTTTTTATTAGGTCATGAACACTCTAGAAGTGAGAGGAAGAACAACCCTCCCTTGAAGAAGCAGGCATCTATTAATCTGGCTTGGAGGCCCAGTGTATCCCAGCTGGCATACCAAAGCCCCAGCTCAGAAATGAGGGCCATCATGTTCAACACTTGTGCTGTGCTTGGGCTGCAAAGAGATCGCCTGGCCCTATTTGCCATGGTTCCTGTGGTGTTACCTATGAATGTCTGGCAGATTCTCACTTGAAACAGCTGTTGTAATAAATATAACATGGATGCATCTTCATGGCAGGCAGGGGAGCAGAGATCTGCAACGAGCCCCTCCAGCAGACCAGCGAGAAGACAAGGACTCCTGCTTACCTCTATCATGTGCGCTGCTGGGAGCTGCTTCCATCGGTGCTAGTTGTGGTTTTGCAGGATGTTAACAGTGTGGAGGTGTCAGAAACCTAGTGTGGGAGCCCAGGAAGGCCCAGTGCTTGGGCCAGGATGGAGCAGAATTAACCTTCAAGTCAGGTCTAGTCACTAAATTGTCCAGACGCAGTGACAGATGCAACACTGGAGGAAAAGGATAGTCTGGTCCCTGTGGAGTGGGCGTCAGAGAGGAAGGACAAGGCAAGGTAAGGGCTCCCCGTCGCTGAGGGCAGCACTGGCCATGGCACAGCGTTGTCCTGGTCATGCAAGTGCAGATGGGATGATGCAGAGGGGAAGCTGGAAGAATCTTAGACATGGCTCCCGGGCTTCTTTTACTGTCTCCTTTTTATTTCAGTGATGGAGAGGGAAACCAGGTTCTCAGGCATGCTAGGCAAGTGCTCTACTACTGAACCCCTCAGACAGACTTTGCTACCTGGAGACTGTTCTCCAGGAGCATTGACCAGGAAAGGGGAAGGACAAGTAGCCCCCAACACATCTCCCACTTCACCCTTTGCCCTTGCACTGTGCAGTACCCAACCCCCCTGAATCTACCATGAGCTGAGTTCTTAGGTCAGAATCTGAGGAGTTCTGAGGAGAAAACATTTCCCCTGACCCATCTGTGCTGGAATCCTGCGGCTGTTCTCAGACGCGTGGAGAGTGTCTGGTGTGGGATTCAGATCGCCTTAACATGCTTTCTTCTCTTGTTGCTATTCCGATAGTTTTGGCACGTCTCTGTGTCTCTGCGATTCCCCCAAACCAGACCACACCCAGCTTCTTAAACAACCAGAAATCAGCAGGTGTTGAAGAAAAGTGTTAACAACACATTAGCACCTGCTTTGAGCTTTCTAACTGGTGTCATCAGAAGTAGTAAAAAGAACACTGGGGAGGAAGGGTGTCCTGGAGAACACAGCCAGTCTCCAGGGGGCCCTGTGCTATGATTGGATGAGCTCTCTCAGAGGGGTCTCAGCTCTTCCTTCATCCCTTGGCTGCGGGAGGTGTCCTGCATGGCCGCATGTCCAAGTAGTGGGAGAGAGGCATCGAGGGCTCCGTCTGCCCACTCTGCACCTCTCTCCCCTGGGTTGTGGTGACTGCCCACCATCCACTGGCATCAGGGTAGCCTTGAGATCCATCTTCATTCACCCAGAGGTTTCCTTCTTGTTTTGTTTTGTTGGAAGATATTCTGTCTTCTTTTCTAGGTCACTGTTATTTCACGAAGTTTTTTCTACGCATTTAATAACCTGTCTTTTTTGCCTCTGACTTGTGATGTCAGGGCTAGATGGGGAAGGAGAGCAATACAAATGGATGTTTTACCCTATACCTAAACCCCAACTCTTCCCCTGCAAACTCTTCCTCTGATTACTTGGTCGGGGGGAGGGGGGTGTCAGATCAATTATTTCTAAAAATTCCCTCTGGTGATTTGACAGGCAGCCACGGTTAAGGAGTGTTAAAGGAACATTTTGAAATTTGCATGCCCATTTCCATGTCTAGGAGCTACCCCTTTCCAGTTCCCAACCTCAAGTTTGTCAAAAGCAAACCCAACTCTTCCCCTAGTCAAGAAACCCAGGGAGACCCTAAATGGAGACCAATGAGAAAAATTGATTATTTTCTACTACTTTAAAATATGCTATCTTGCCGGGCGTGGTGGCGCACGCTTGTAATCCCCGCACTTGGGAGGCGGAGACAGGAGGATTGCGCAGGTTCAAAGCCAGCCATGCTGGCTTAAGAGACCCTGTTTCCAAATTTTAAAAAGTATAAAAATAGGTCTGGGAGTGTAGCCTGGAAGTAGAAGGGTTTCCAGGAATCCCAGTACCACTAAAAAATAAAATAAAATATGCTACCCAATTCCACCCAAATGAGTCTGTTAAACAAAGAAATAAACATCTTCTGATTACAAAACAGGAATGTAGTCATGTCTCTTTTTCTCTCCTGGACTGGGCATGGGAATGTATTAAATAGCACAGACCCAGGACCCAAGATTATTGCCCACATTCCCTAGTATGGTCATAAAGTGACAGGTCCAGAGACCTGACATCACTCACCAGGACCTCTGCATCCACAGCCCATCTCCAATGCTACCTTAAAACAAATATACTTTTGGTTTTTATTTTTTATTTTTTGTGGCACTGCGGGTGGAACCCAGGGGCTTTTCTACCTCTGGTCTATATTCCCAGTCCTATTTTATATTTTCTTTGGAAACAGGGTCTCACTAAGTTGCTGAGAACCTCACTAAGTAGCTGAGGCTGGTTTCGAACCTGTGCAATCCTCCTGTCTCAGCCTCCCAAGTGCTGGGATTACAAGCATGCGCCACCACGACCGGCTAAACAAACAAATATAGTTTTAAAAGTGACGTTTATTCATAAAAGAAAGATTTTTCCTTTTCACAGATAGTCAAAAGAGCCCGCCAAAGTAGGAGGGTGCTCACAGCAAGTTCCAGGAACAGTACGGTGATAGCAGCACAGGGTGAAAGGTGCAGCCTTCCAAAGTGGGGAGGCCTCAGGGTCGCCTGGGTGGCTGCAGAGGTCATTCAAGCAAGGTCGTCTCACAGCCGGGAGGGTGCAGTTATGCACTGGCTAAGGTGCTGTCTCCATTCAGCCCAGAGCCAGAAAGCAGCTCTTCTGGGCTCAGCCCGCTTGAAACCATGGCTTTCTCTTCCTCTTGCCACATCCCACCTCTCCCTACCCGGACTTCTTTGCCTGAAGCACAAATGGACACATGTGCAATCATCCTCACGCAGACTGCCACATCACGCTCCAGGCCGTGTCTACTGGCGGGGCTTCATGGCCAGTGTGGGCAGGTGGCTCTCACCCTGCAGCCAGCCTGCCTTCCCCCTGACGGTTGCCCAGGTCGTCCTGGCCAAGGGAACTGATGAGTTCCCTCCATTCTTTTTTCTTTCTCTCTCTCTCTCTCTCTTTTTTTTTTTTCCGGTGGTACTGGGGTTCCTGGAAAACCTTCTACCTCCAGGCTACACTCCCAGACATATTTTTTATACTTTTTTAAATTTGGAAACAGGGTCTCTTAAGCCAGCGTGGCTGGCTTTGAACCTGTGCGATTCTCCGCAGGGATTACAAGTGTGTGCCAACATGCCCGGTGGGAGTTCCCTCCACTCTTGACACCCAGGAGGCCCCGACTCCTATGTGTTGCTCTGGGGACGTCACTGGGTCACAGGCTCTGTCTATGTCAGGGTTGCAGAGAATACAGTACTGGTACTCTGGCCCCAGCAACACTACTAGCCAACTGGGTGGCTCAGGATCCCACCCCTGTCCAAGCACATGGTCCTCTGGACAGGATTCTGTTCTTGTAAACTTGAAGGAGCTGGCCTGATGACCTCTATGACTCATTCCTGTCTTAAACTCCAGAACTCTAATCTATTTCCTTTATCATCCAGGTCATGTTTTGCCTCCAATAAATAATATCTGATTAAGTCCACTTAACCGGCATGCCTACTTGACTTAGAAACACTTAGCTGTTATCTTTTGTCTGGATCCTGGAAATTCAAAGAGACCACAAGCCTTCCTGAAGACTGGTACTCCCTGACCCCATTAGTCTGCAAGTTCAGGGGCAGTCTGAGAAGCCAAAGGATCATTTGGCCATCCCCTCTGGGCTGGTATTGTAAGAACTGAACAGCTGTCCTGTGACCACAGGATTCAGTCTTGCCCAGCATGCCCTCGCTGTAATGCAGTCCTCCATGGGGACTGTTCTTGCCTTCCTCCAAGTCCACACCAGGGAGTTTCTCTTCAGCCAGGGAGCTGGAAGCCTGAATTTCCTGCAGAGGGAAACAGCCCACAGTCTGGCAATCAGGGCCGTTCTCTTCCTGTGCTGGGAGCCAGAGTGGGGTGTGTCCTAGCAGTGAGTTCAGACCTTGCCTCAGGCATCAAGCCAAAACCTGCACGTGAATGACTAGTGATGGGAACAGATAACATTCCAGCTGGGACAGAACAGTCTGAGAGAAGGAGAGGGAGGAAAATGCACCGATGTTAGACTTTCTGAATAGCTCTCAAAGCAGAGGCTGGTCCTCAAGTGACCTACCACAAGTGGAGGTGGGAGGAGGCGCTGGGAGAAAGAGAAAGAGGGACAGAGGGTCGGGCCATCAGGACACATGCTTGGGTTGCGTCAGTAAATTAGCCGGAAATATATCTGTCCTCGCTGAGTCACAGTGGCTGACAGAGTGCTCCTGTCTGGGTTCCAGGAGAAGTAGCTGTCATACTTGCTCAGCAGAGAAACAGGAATACAGAATCCAGCCATACTCCCTGTCACAGAGCCTCTGGGAACAGTCTCCGACCCAGGAAAGCTCTCCTGAAAGAGACCTCCATCTGGCTTCGGGGGCTTCAAGTGTAAAAACGATTCCCTGGCACTGGCCTAAGGAGTCGGGGTAAGGGCCTGCTCTCTCCCCAGGGAGTTCCCAGTCCAGCTGAATTCAGCCAAGGGGCAAAGCTGAGCGCTGCAAACTCACAGGCAAGGGACTGGAGCCATGAGTCCTACCCAGGCAGGTTTATTGTCTGCCAAAGGGAAGGCCAGTAAGACAATCTGGTTTAAAGAGAACCCTGTACCATATAAGGAATTTTCTAGATTCAGAAGCTGTTTTCAAATTGTGTTCACATTATTTGCTCTGCTTAGGTAATGCTGGATGTTTAGGAAAGGACTTTGTAGCAGTTTGTTTTTTTTTTTTTTTTTTTTTTTAATCTAAAGCAGTCCCAGAGCTGGGCGTGGTGGTGCAGTCTTGTAATCCCAGCATTTGGGAGGCTGAGACAGGAGGGTCTGGGTTCACAGCCAGCCTCAGCTGCTTAGTGAGGCCCTTTGCAACTCAGTGAGACCCTGTTTCAAAATAAAGAATAAAAAATAAGGCTAGGGGTATAGCTCAGAGGTAGAATGCCTATGGGTTCCATCCCCAGTATTGCCAAATAAATAAATAATAAAACAGTCCCAGAGGAGAGGAGATGGTGGAGAAGGTGCAAGAGAGGCCTTCTTCCTTCAGTAAAACACCATAGCAAACTGGTGCAGGAGGTCTGTAGTGCCGAGCTCTCCCTGTGCACATTCTCAGCCACAGAAAGCCCTGGGTAGCCAGGTTGTCTTATGTTCTCATCTTCCATGTTCAGAGAGGAAAACGAAACAAAACAGCATTTGAAAGAAACAGTATGAAAAGACAAAGTAGATTTTATCATCAGTGTTTATGGCTTATGAGAACACCAAGGGAGACAGAGGGAGTTCTGAGAGGTAACTATAGTTGGGGTGCCGGTGACTTCAACTCTACCTAAGACTGAAGACAAACCAATAGCACGGGGCTTTTTTTTTCTTTTCTTTTCTTTTTTTCTTTTTTGCGGGTTTGGGGATGAAACCCAGGGACATTTGACCTCTGAGCTACACGCCCTGCCCTATTTTTTATTTTTGAAACAGGGTCTCACTAAGTTGCAGAGGGCCTCACTAAGTAGCTGAGGCTGTCCACGAACCGCGATCCACCCATCTCAGCCTCCCGAATGCTGGGATTACAAGCATGTGGCACCATGCCCAGCTGGGGCTTTTTGTTTTAACTTTTTTTTTTTTTTTTTGGTGGTACTGGGGATGGAACCCTTCTACCTCTGAGCTATACTCCCAGACCTATTTTTACATTTTTTTTAAAATTTAGAAACAGGGTCTCTTAGTCCAACCTCGCTGGCTTTGAACCTGCGTGATCCTCCTGTCTCCGCCTCTCAAGCACGGGGATTACAAACATGTGCCACCACGCCCAAAAGAAAGCTAAGAATTGTTAGATGCATGCCACATTATTTAGGCATTTTTTTTTCTCCCTAAAACAGCACCATTATGTCACGGCCTACACCTCTGAGAGCTGTCCTGGGTAGAGTCACTTTTGCCTCCCCTCTAAAATTCTTTTGAAAAAAGGATCTATACCCCTCCATTTTACCTGACATTCTAAATTCATTCCAAGATGTTAACTACTAAGTAATCTTTCTTCAGATTTATAGAACTCAGAACATCTGGTGACCTTCATAACACCCCTTTTCAATCTTTAGTTCAGTGTATCAACTAACGCAAAGCAGAGCAAGTAAATTGCTGTGAGGTTTAATCTGCAGAAAAATAATGTGCCTATGTTAAGAAAATACCGGAACTAGACCCAGGAGTTTTAGATCAAGGTCAACTGTGATATTCTGAGGCAATACATGCACCATTAGTAAAGACCACACCATCTCATTGTACCACCTCCTTTCTTTCCCAAGTAAAGTCCTTTGTACTCTAGCCTCTGAAGTTGGAGTTTTGAGGTCAACAGCTCATCCACTATCTCAAGATGCCAGGCCTTTAGTAAACCCGATTCCTTCCTATAAACTCCTGTCTCCAAATACTGGCCTTCAAATGGTGAGCAGCCTGGACCTTATTCTGGTAACAACTATAAAATGCCCAATTTCCAGCTACCCCTCTGATAGAGGACTATAATATCTATAATATACAAAGTGCTTAAAAAATTAACACTAAGAAAACAAATAATCCAATCAGGAAAATAGGCAGTTGAATCGAACAGACACTTCTCAAAAGAAGAAATACATAAAAAATAATCAACATTATTAGCAATCAGGGAAATACAAATCAAAACTATACTGAGGTTCCACTAACTCCAGTTAGAATGGCAATCATAAAAAACATAACCAGCCGGGCGTGGTGGCGCACGCTTGTAATCCCCGCGCTTGGGAGGCAGAGACAGGAGGATCGCGCAGGTTCGAAGCCAGCCGTACGCGCTGACTTAGGAGACCCTGTTTCCAAATTAAAAAATGTAAAAATAGGTCTGGGAGTGTAGCCTGGAGGTAGTAGGGCTTCCAGGAAACCCAGTACCACCAAATAAATAAATAAATAAATAAAATGAAATAAAAAACATAACCAATAACAAATGCTGGGGAGGATGTAGAGAAATAGGAGCTTTTATTCACTGTTGGCAGGACTGCAAACAGTATAGCTTTTATGGAGAGTAGTATGAAGGTTTCTCAGCAGATTAGGAATGGAACCACCATATGACCTAGAGATATCTCTCGTAGGCATCTTTCCAAAGGACTCGAAGTCAGACTATCATAGCGATACACACATATCCCTGTTTATAGCAGCACAATTCACAAAAGCCAAATTATGCAACCAGCGTAGATATTCATCAACAGATGAATAGATCACAAAACTATGGTTTTTTCACACAATGGAATTTTACTCAGCCATAAAGAAGAACAAAATTATGTCATTTGCAGGCAAATGGATGGAACTTGAAAATATTATGTTAAGTGAGATTTGGCCGTCTCAAAATATGGGTAGTTGTATGTTTCCTCTCATATGTGGAAGATAGATAGACATTCAGAAACCAGAGTAACCTCAGAGAGATAAGCAGAGACTCCAATAGAGTGATAAAGGGGGCGTAGGGTAGGGAGGGGGGACAGAGTTACAGGGAAAGTAACAGTTGAAATAATGCTACGTATGCATGTTAAACTACCGGTGTCAATCTCAAAGATACTTACAGGGAAAGAAAGGGCAGGGGTGGGACCCAGAAGAGAATGTCCTGTAAGCTGTGTGCATGTCTATTCCTATCACTCAGTATGATATGTAATTACCGTGTGCCAGTAAAATTAAAAATTAAAATAAAATACCAAATTTCAAGTACCAATGATTGAATACCCAGGCTAATCATTTTCACTAACATTATTTTATTTAACATTTACTACAGTTCTCTGAGAAAGGCTATATTAAACATATTTTGTGATTGAAGAATAATATTCTTACAGTTACTTAAATGTCAGTGTTTTGGTAAAAAGTTTTTTAAAAAGCAAAGCCAGGAAATATAAGACTTAATGAGAAGAGGACAAAATTTACTGTTTGGAGCTTCTGACATAACTCATCTTGCCTTCTTAGGCAGCTAAGCTGAGGTATTCCACCATTTCACAGCAGCATACTAAAATTTTCCAGAGAGCATAAATTAAAGGCAGTCTCTGTACAGAACTAGTGTCATAACATGAAACATCAGTATCTAATATATGCCTGAAAAATATATCCCAAATACCAATGAAGGGTACCCAACAAGGCCTAGCCAATGACAGGAAAAGAGAGAAATAAAAAAACATGCCGAAAATGATCAAATAATGGGGGAGGGGGAAACAGCCCCAAATCTAAAACACACCAAGTGAAAACATATCTCCCCCCTCCCCAGGGCTAGGCTGTCTCTCAGCATCTATATTCAAGGAACTCCCTTATTTCCACTATTCTAATCAAATGGATCCCAGCTAAATATAAACCATCCTGATTGCCTAGCATGAATGTCAGGAAAGCCCAAATGCACTGGGTCTGATTTCACCTGATACACTGAAATTTACCTAATCAAGGTGCCCCAGACACCTCAGCTTCCTAATCAGCCTGCTGTGGGTGAGCCACACACTCTGGCATCCTGAGAGAGAAATGAAAAGGCCACACCTGAGCCTTGGCAGCTCCTTCAACACTGCAGCCCAGAGGAAACTCCACAGGGGCTGAACCTTCCTGGTGGACGGCAGAGAAGAACTGAGTCCAGGGAGACACAGAGCAGGTTAATGGGCTGCCGGAGCCAAGCCAGAGACTGACGACTCAACCAGCCAAGGAGCTGAAACACAGCCAGAGGGGAAACTAAAGATTCACCTGGCAAGACAGGCCCTTTCTCTACGTCCTATCAGCTCTCAACACTGCTGTGTGGTCCCATTAGGTACCATATTTATAGGAAGTAAAACACCCTCACCTGGGAGACGCCAACGGGCAGGCCCGGTGATCACTCCCCTAGTCATTACAGAGCCAGGGCATATTTAAGTGCATAGAGGTAGCCTTAAGTTAGTTTTCTTTTCTCTCCTTTTTTAAAAAATTGAAGTGGTGGTGGTGATTAAACTCGGATGCATTCTACCTCCAAGCTACTCTTCCAGCCCTTTTTAATTTTTTTTTAAATCAGGGTCTCACTAAATTGCTGTGGCTGGTCTAGAACCTCCAATTCTTCAATTTCAGCTTTCTGAGTACAAGAATTACAGGCCTACACCACCAGGTCAGGCTTAAATTAGTTTTCTTGATGACAGTGATAACAATGTTTGGACTGTAATTCCTGGGGAATGATGAGGAAATAAACTTAAATTTAAGGACATGTAAAGAATTTAAAGTCTAAGCATGTTCTACTGGGAGTATAAATTGGGAAACTTGAAAAGTAATTTGGTGATTTGTTTTACCAGCCTTAAAAAATATGCCCATGATTGCCACAAATCTATCCCAAAGAAACCACTTAAGATATAGACCAAAGTTTATATAGAAAGATGTATACCGAGGACTATTTATAACAGAGAAGTTTTGGAAATGACTTAGATGTCTATTGATAGTTAATGAAAATATGACGTATCCCAAGACAGTTTTTTTGTTTTTTGTTTTTTGGTGGTACTGGGGTTCCTGGAAACCCTTCTACCTCCAGGCTACACTCCCAGACTTATTTTATACTCTTATTTGGAAACAGGGTCTCTTAAGCCAGCGAGGCTGGCTTTGAAGTTGCGCGATCCTCCTGTCTCAACCTCCCAAGCGCGGGGATTACAAGCGTGTGCCACCACGCCCGGCCTGAAGACACAGGTTTTTAATGTTATGAAGATATTCTTATTGTATAGTGCTAAATGGAAAGAAGCAAGCAGCAAAGCCAAATAAACAGAGTGACTCAACCGTGTTTTTTAAAAGCTCTTAAAAAAAGACAGGGAGGAAATATGTCAATATATTAATTCTTATCTCTAGGTATAGAGGTATAGTGCTTTTTGAAAATTTCTTTATATTTTCTGTACTTATTTTCTACAATAGATATTTTCTAATTTATCTCTTTAAGTAGTTTCTATGGCCTTAACTGCTTTTGTTTTTATCTATACCTCTTAGTGCCATTTGGTGCTTAAATCACAGTTGACTGTCATCTGCAGATAAGCCATGGGAACTGGACTTCATCTGTCTTGAGACTGAACACAAACACTGGTGGAGGAACTCTAAAGCCTCTACCCTCACCCTCCCTCTCCACCGCCCTGAACAGCCACAGCCACAGCCACGTGGTGCCTTGGCCGCAGAAGCCAGGACTGAGCTAATCACCACCTGCATTTCCCACCTGCAGTAACCTTCATGCTGAGGTTCCAAAGAGAGCTGTGGGGAAAGCAGGCCTGAAGCACCGGTGGTACCTGCTCACATCACTACCTCTGTCTACCCCCTCCTATCTCCCTACTGCATTCTTCCTTTCTTCCTTTTATTTTGTTTCTATCCATCATTGTCCATCCTTCAGAGTCCATCTTCTCACTCTCCATGGGACAATCCCCTGGACCAGTCATCACTGCCACTTTCATCCTCTGGCCTCCTCATCTGTTCACCAGGCAAAAGCTCAGGCCCTGGCGCTAGACTCTCCAGCTCCAAATTATACTAGTTGTGTGTCCAAAGGCAAGTTACACAACCCTGCGGAGCCTCAGTTTCCTCATAAGTAAAATGGGAACAAGAAAAATACCCATTTTGAAGTACTGTGATAATTCAATCAATGCACATAAAATACTCCTAAAAGTGTGAGCACCTGACCTAGGAAGTGACCAGTGAGGCTGGCCCTTACTATCTTCAGCCTGCATCACTGTGATGGCAGCCTCATTTCCGTGCCTTCTCCATTCCGTTTTCCATGAGCCCGCCAGAGTGAGCTTTCCAACACTCGATCTTAATTATTATTCTCCTGCTGAAAAGCCCTTCAACTGCTCTCTATTGTCCGTCAATAGCACTTCTTAACTGGACCCCTGCAATTCTTACATGCCTTTCTGCCACATCCCTGCCATTTTCCTAAAGACCCATGTTTGGGTTTCTGCTATTCATTTCCTCACCTGACCCTTTCCCCATGTTCTTCCCTCTGCCTGGACTGCTCCTATCCCTTGTGCTTTTGGCTAGTTCTCGTTCTCTCTCTCTCTCTCTCTCTCTCTCTCTCTCTCTCTCTCTCTCTCTCCTGGACTGCTCCTATCCCTTGTGCTTTTGGCTCGTTCTCTCTCTCTCTCTCTCTCTCTCTCTCTCTCTCTCTCTCTCTCTCTGATGCTGGGCTAGAACCAGGGGCATTCTACCTCTGAGCTACATCCCCAGCCCAATTTTTTATTCTTTGTTTTGAAACAGGGTCTCACTAAGTTGTGGAGGACCTCACTAAATAGCTGAGGCTAGGATCACAAGTGCGCACCACCACGCTCAGCTTGGCTAGTTCTCCTAAAGCTTCCACCCTCCACCCAGAGAGCCTCCCTCTTGAAGCTTCCGTGTTCCCAGTCAACAATAAGGCTGGGTGTACCGCATGCTGCAAGTCCATACTCTGAGCACAAGTCTGCATCTCAGCCCCTATCCCAGGGCACTACTGCAATGCCATGCCAGACAACCAGACCATGTAGGAGAAGCAAACTAATGTGTGCCTGGCACCGTGCAAGCACTCGACAGCCTTCATCTTGATGAACAGCAATCGTGAACAAATTGAAAGGATTTTCACCTGCTCTTTGATATCCATGTCAATTACAAAATCTATTCACAGCCCTGAGAAATCATGATCGATTTTCCTCATTTGATTTAACTAAAGGCAACTTCTCAAGAGACACTTTAGTACTACATTAATCTATTAATAATTTGGTTATGAGCCCTAGGAATCAAAAGTTGTTTCCTTTCCACTTGAGATGAGGTTTAAAGGTCCATCTATGTTGTGGCCTGTTACAATAGTTCAAAAGAGCTAGTTGTAAAAAGCAATGATGGTACAAAAGCCCCTAAAATAAGAAAAAACTAAACAATGTATTAGTTATGGAAACATGGCAAACAATACCCAAAATAGGCAAGCCAAAGATAAACATAAAACTCTGGATAGTGGTCATCCTGAGGGAGGGACAAGGAGCATGGAGTGTGGGTAGTGTCAAAGGTGGCCGTGACTCTCTGCCTCCCAAGTTCACAAGGGCTCATCGTATTATCATGTCTTGTAACTTCCATACACATCACCTCTATTCCTTCCTATGTAGCAAATGCTTCTAGGCATATTGTTATTGCTATTTTTATTACTATTATGCTCCTTGAGAGGATAGCGTAATGATTGCTGAGCACTTGGGTACAAGAGAGATTAGATGACTTCTCCAGAACACCCTTGTGAGACAGACATTCTTTTCCCAGATTAAAAATTAGAATAGGGCCTAAGAATGTTAAATAATATACCCAAGGTCTCTCCCCATGCCAAGTATCTCCTCTTTGTGACCCAGAATTCATTCTCCACCCTGTCCTCTTTACCCAGGCCCTGGGAGGCTGACACCCTGGGACCAAATTCTCAGGCTCCCCTGCTGTCTGGCCTCTAGGAGTGCTCAGCCAGTGACAGTGACAGGCGATGAGAGACTGGGAGGAGAGGGAGGCCAGGATATTGAGTTCCCCTCCCCTACCTGGGAGTCTCCATAAGCTGGTCCCCAAGAATACCTACCACCCTATCCGGCACCTCTCACACAGCATCGTCTCTCTACACGCTGAAAGGTCTGTTCTTCACCCTGTCCTTTCATGCCAAGAAGGGCTCAATCTCCCATCTGCTGTTTTCAACCTTGTTGATTTCTCGGTCCCTGCCTCCACACCTTTATAAACTGTCCCTTGCTTAAAATCTCAACTATGCAGGTCAAGTGGCCACAAGTTTACCCCCTGCAGAGTGGTGGAGCTGGGACCTGAAGCCCAGCGTCTTCTGTCCGTATTCAGATGTCTCTGTCCTTTTCTGCAAAGGTCGGTGTGACTCTAAGGAAGGTGGTAGCTAACAATGTGTTAGTTACCATTGTGACTTTATGTTCCTTGACAGCGTAGTAGAACACTATTTACTCTTCGGGGCTGGTGTTATGTACAGCTAACAGGAGGAATACTTAACTGGTATTACTGAGAAATGTGTGTAAAATGCGGAAACTGTAATAAAAATTAGAAAGCCTCCATCCATGGGCAACAAACGAGATTTAAAATGGTTTTGAAAAGGTACAAATTTTAGGCAACTATAAACTTAACCACGAGTCCCCAGTGTTCTCCTTGGTCTGTTTTCTAGCCCTTCCATCACCTTGATTCCTCCCTGCATCCTCCTTTAATTGACGGTCTCAGTACAAAGGGCAGATACCAACAGCACATCTCAACAGGCCCTCACAACAAAACAAATTTAATGATGACAGTTTGGATGGCTCAGGCTCCCTCAAGCTGAAAATAGTGGGAGGAAACCCTTGCAGTTTTTACCTCCTCTTCTTTAACTGTCTTTCTGGCTCTCTCTACTTATTCCTTGTGTGTGTGTGTGTGTGTGTGTGTGTGTGTGTGTGTGTGATGACACAGCACAAAGACAGGTCTGGCTACAAGCCCAATTTATCTTTTGCTGAAATCAGTAGAACAAGAGAAATGTTATCAAATAATAAGCTGCAAATAAAGGCACCTTGGTTTGATTGGCATTACAGAATAACCGCTCCTAATTTCTTGTCATCTCTCCTTACTGATCTGACACCTGCACACCTTGACAGAGCACTCAGCATCTCAGCTGTATTCTAGAAGCAGAATTAAGTGGCAGATACATCACTTGGTGCCCTTAGGAGCAGTAGAAAGATGATTGTGACAAAGCGAGATAATGGTGACGATGAAGAGGAGGAATTCAATGCAATAAAAATAGCTCGGGGTTTCTTTACTAGACATAGTACTTAGAAATTCCTGTTTCAAGCATATGGTCAACTCCTAATAACCCACACTGTGGGCTATGCCTGGGCACTTGTTTGCTCCCAGAATGGATTTTCTATCCTGCCTTTCAGTTTCTAGGGATATTCATCAGCTGATTGTAAGCAGATAGCAGGCCAGAAGGACAAAACAGCTAGATAAGTGTGGGATGGATGACAGCCAGAAAAGATAACATGAGAACTCATACAGATCCCTATCCAGGACCTGGCTCATAGTAGGTACTTAATAAATATCTGTTGAGAGAATGGAGGGGAAATCAAATTAGGAAATCTTTAAGGTCTTTTTCTACCCTATTTCACGATTCCTCAGAAGGCTCAAGATACTTAAAGGCCTGTAAAGGACCCAGGACACAAATCACAAAACTTGTCAGAAGTAAGACAGAGAAGGCAGAAAGGACACCTCTCAGGCTGAGATGGACCCTGAAAGAATAACTCAGGACTGATCCTAACTGTTACACCTGGCATAATCCCCAGTCCCAGCTAACACTCCCAAATTTCCAGACAGAGTCTAAGAAAGAAAGCAGTTCTCCTAGGACTGAAGGTGTGGCAAGATACCAGGCCTTAAGTTATTTGGGGAACCCAAGAAGGAGTATGTCTATTGGTAGTAAATATTTTATTTTGCAGTCCTTAGATTTTATGGTTATATTTTTCCCAACATTATAGTCACCTAGAATCGAAAGTAGGAAAGTCTTAGAAATAGCCTAATTTCACCTCTCATCCAGTGGAGGAATTCTTTCTACAGCATGACTAGCAGAGGGCCGTCTCATCTCCAGCTAAGACTAGAGGCGGCCGTGCTGCTGCTGGACAGCTCCCAGGTGGGCAGGTTCTCTCTTCACTTCTGAACCTGGATCTTTAGTTTCTCCTCACGGGTGCCACAGGGACCACACCTGTTCTCTCCTTTCAGGGACAACTCTCTTGACATCGAAAGTCAGGAATCCATTCCCCCCCATCTTCATGCCTGTCAGCAAGCATTTCTCATTCCTCCAACTGCAGAGACATGGTGTGTGGGTCTCTCAATGTGCTCCTCTTCTGACAGCGCTCTAACTGGTCCATGGGGCTGGTGAGCTGAATGCTGCAGAGTTGAGTTTGGCGGTCCAGATGTGGCCTGCCCGGCAGAGCAGATAGTGGGACTACTTCCTTTTCATTTCTAGATTATCTACAACCATTTGCTAATTATGTAGAATGGTGCCCCAGATGCTCATTGTGCAGGCTGGTCCCTTACATCCTGAGATACTCTCATCACTCACTTATCCTTATTTGTCTCCTGCTGGCTGGTTCATCTCCGTTGCTGGCATTCCAGTCACAACTGGTGCTGCCCTTGCCTGCTACTGGTTTGGCACCATATAGGGAAATATCCAGGTTTTCCCTAATTTCCCCAAGATGTCTCCCCCTGCTCACCATGAAGCCTCAATCTACCTTACACACAGAGGCTCTGAATATTTGCAAAGTAAATAATAAATAAGTTCATGAATAAATGAATATCAAATGTCACCTACAGTCTTGATTACACCAGTCTGCAGTAAATACTCCAGTACCAAAAAAGAAGCCCGTCCTTTTAGCTTCCTGGACATAACTCAGAATAAATAATTTCCTCTTGTCAGATTCATCTACTTAATCTGGCTGTTTATTTTCATAGTTCCCTTCCTCTTCCAAAGCCATGGTTGGGTAGAAGGGTAGCAAACACCATTCAAGCCTCTAAGTGCTTCGGTTTTCTTACCAGACTTCACTGTCTTTAGAATGATTCTGTCTCAGGTTCTGTTTCTATGCAGTATTGTTTGCGAACTGGAGGCCAGAGGAATTAGGAAGAATATGGTGGGCATCCCAGTTGGAACACTGTGGCCTACCAGGTAGTCATACTCCTGGTGAATGCAAGGCCCTCTGGAGGGAGGCAGTGGACATCATAAACAGTTCTTCCTACTGAAGATGGCAAGAGCATTCTTGCTTCTACCTGCCAGCATCTGGGAAGAACCTGCTCTGTTCTCAGTAGCACAGGATGCAACGCTGTGACCCACGGTCACCGTCTGCAAAGCAGAGAGCCCGCATGCCCTGTGCTCCTTCAGTGACAACACAGGAGCCCACGTGCCCCGTGCTCCTTCAATGACAACATGCCCTTTTCCTTTGTTTTTATGTCCTTCCTCTCAGTCCCTCTTGGGTTTCAGTCCCCTTCACCCCAGCAGAAATCTTTTCTTTCTTAATTGTGTCCAATCTCTTTTGTCCCAATCTTTGCTTAACAAATCAGAATAAAGGAAACTGTCCTTCCAACTTGTCCCTCTTTTCTTCTAAAGACAAGATGAGCCTATATTAGCTGCAGGTATGTAATGAACATGCAAAGAAGAAAAATAGATCTTTCCCATCTCCTGGGATTCCAATTTCTTCTGGCTTTAAAAGAACTAAGAGGCCATTCCAAGTCCCCATGAAAAGTTCTTTTATAAGTTGCTTTAGAACGTGCCTGGTTTCATGCCTGTTCGCAGCATTCTTGGAAAAGGTGCTTTTAAAAACTGCTTAGCTCCTCGATGGCTAAACTGTCAAATTACCTAGATCAATCATGGGTTATTTAGTCCATCTGTTTGCCTCTGAGACAGGAGTATTTCTCCTTTATAAAGATGGCAAAAAAAATCTTCTATTTTTTTTTTCAGTTCATTGTCTCTTGCACTCACAGTTTAGAAGTTCTTCAGATATAACCAAATCCCTTTTACTGGAGCTTAGGACCCTTTATCTTTTTTTCCTGGTCCCTAGTGGATATCATAATAAAAAACAGACACTTCTCAGCATCTGTTTGTTCACAGTCTTCTGCTTGGATCTCTTAGGGGTTTGCCTTCAATATTCTTCCAACCATTTGATGACTGCTTTTCAAATCCTCTTTACCACCTGCCCATCACCATCCGCCAATCCTCCTACACTTTTCTCCCTGGTAGCTCTCCAAAATGCAGTGCTTGCCTCACCCGACACCTGTTTCAAGAACTTCATCAGCACATCCAAAAATCAGCTTATGTCCCTACACAAAAGCAGAGCTGACCATCTAATTCATCTGCATAATTCACTAATTCTTCTACAAAATGCACAGAGATGGTCTGAAGGTTCTGAAGTCCTAAAGCACCACCTCTTATTTGCCACAACAAACACTTCACAGGCTTTCACCCCGCTATGAGACAGAGACCAGAGTCCTCACTGGCCAAGAGCAAGGACGGCAAGAGAGCACAGGAGCTGGAGCCAGGAGGGTTGAGTTCCAGGCTGCCTCTGCCTCTGACCCTGCAAGCTGCTCACCTGGCCTAGTGTCCACTTTCACAGTTCCCCTTCTCTCCCAAACCATAGCTGGTCAGAAGAGTGGCAAACACCACTGGACCCTCTAAGTTCTTCAGTGTTCCACCAAACTTCCTTGTCTTCAGAACAATTCCATGAGTCCCAGGTCAGCCTATTCCCCAAACAGAACACCATCCACATCTGCCTAGACCGCTCCTAAGGGCTCTTCCAGTTCTTGCTGTGACTCTCTTCTGTGACTCTAACTGGCCAAAGGCCTCTTCTCTCCCTCTCGAAGACAGAAGCCATATCCTTGATGTGCCTTGCACTGCACCCACCTCTGTGGGGTCAGACAGTGTTTCTCAGTCTTTCTTTCATTATTGCCCTCTGCTCTAAAGGAGTCTTTTAGAATTTTTTCTGGCCCTAATTTCCCAACCCAATGAAGTTTTCATATTATACATGTACTATATATCTGTACTATATGTATATCCATGCATAATATGTACAATATAAAGATTAATTTGCTACCCCCAAGGACTAGTTTTTACCCCTTTGAGGGCAATAGTACCCCCACTGAAAATGCAGGACCTAAAAATAAGGAGGGAAGAAGGGAAGGAGGAAAAGAACCCAAACCTAAAAATACAGGACCTGGATGGAGCCAAGAGGCACCTCTAGCTGAGTGACCCAAGTTGAGTTATTTACCCCAAACTCCAAGTGCCACAATTTATTCACAAGCCAGAGAGTCTAAAAATAATCCACTATACAAGCCAGAGTGGGACCAAGCAGAGTTCCCATTTCACTAAGGTAAACAGCAGCTTCCCACCCCTCCTCCCCAGGCATGCTGGCTCCTGTCGCAGCCCTGGGGCCAGTGCTCTTCTCCTGGAAGCTCACCTCTGCCCACAGTCCCCAGTGCCAGCTCTCATGTCATTCACATGAATCCCAGCAGGAACAATGGGAGTGGTGGGAGGCAAACAATGGGTGAGGATGTTCCAGGAATCATTAGAATCCCTCTCATCCAGGCCCCTGGCAGGGACCGAGGTGCCTCCCCACGCACTGGCACCAGCCCAGCTCTCCTCCCCTACTGGCCATTACCCTTCAACTTACCTTGGCACGCTGGCCAAATACGTCACGAGTTTCCGGAGGTCTTCCTGTCTTATTCTGTCATGATTGCTGCGAGCAGGGAAGGTCAGGATGGGTCCACCTCGCTTATCACGGCCCCCTGCAGGGAGTAAGAGGAGGGAATTTAAGAAAAGCAGTCAGAAAAGTCAGCCACAGAGGGAAAAGAATTCTGAGTGCTAGAGAACAGGTAGCCCAGAGAGATGGGCCACTGCTTAGGGCACCGTGTATGACCATGGGCAGGTCTTTTGATGCCTCTGCTGCCTTGTCTGTAAAAGGCAGATGAAAATAGTGGGCACACATCGCAGGGTTGTTATGGGGATCCTGAAGTGGCACATGGGAAAAGCGTTGAAAAGTAAAGCTCTCTGTGCTTGTGAGGTGAAACGAAGGTGCCAATGTCTATTCTTATTGAGGAAACAGGCCAGGTTAAAGTGCTTTGTTCTTTGGAAATTTAGCCTCCAATTTACTTCTTGTTGCAGAGTTCTGTGAGGTGGAGAGTGTTAGCGATGGGCCGACTAGCATGGTGAGAAGGCCTTTAAGGACCCCTCCAGGACGGCATTGCTGGGAGATGGTAAGACTGGAAAGGCACCGAGAGTTCTCTACACAGCCCAGCAGCCGCCTCTACCTGTCGGCCTGAGGCTGGAGAAGCACATGCATTGTGTTAGAAATAAGATACTGGGTCTTAATCATAGAGCACACTGGATTACAAATACTTTCTAAATATCACAGAAAGCTGGGCGTGGTGGTGCACGCTTGTAATCCCAGCATTTGGGAGGCTGGGACCCAAGGATCACGCTTCGTGGACAGCTTCAGCTACTTAGTGAGGCCCTCTGCAACTCAGTGAGACTCTGTTTCAAAATAAAGAATAAAAAATTGGACAGGGGGTGTAACTCAGAGGTCAAATGCTTCTGGGTTCCATCCCCAGTACTAAAAAAATAAATAAATAAAAAATAATCAATAATAAATAAATATCACAAAAAAGCTGGAAGGAGGATTATCAAAATGATAGGCACTGCTGTTATAAACCATTTATATAGATGGTTATAGAATAAATTATAGATGGCTGTTTTCTATTTCCTCTACTTTCCAAACTTACTGTTCACTATGATTTTAGAATTTATTCATTAATGGACCATAATTAGGAATAGGACCAAGTTTCTCAGGAGGGTCAGCCAGTGATGAAGCTGAGGACCGGTCCCTATGCCTCTGAGGGGCACTGGCTATCCACAAAGGACACCATGATCACAGATGCTCCCACCTGCATCCCAGGCAGCCACCTACATCCCCAGAGTGAGAACCAAGGGGAAGAGGGAAGAAGGGTCCTTATGACCATCTCAGGGCTCAACAGAGGCCTGATGCTTAGGCTTTTTGTGAGAAAAAAAAAGACAATCTTTTCTATCAAAGGAGCAAATTACACAGACATGGATTCCCTTCCATTCTGTAACTGTAGAGTCTGCATGCTCCACTCCCTGAATCTTCTGAGTGTCTGCCATCATAGCTCATATGACTTTTGGTTGACCTGAGTCTTACATCTTAGCTCATATAACCTTTAGTTGACCAGGAATCGTTCAGAATGTTAAAATTTGTTTCAAACTTACTATCTTAGAAAGTAGCCAACCGCAGAGAGTCGTGAACCCAAGCCCTCACCAATCAGGGCAAGGGGCAGAATCACATCAGGGATAAAAACCAAGTAGACTGTCCACTTGGTATGCTTGCTCACCAGCCTTCTTGTCAGGTCCCCACCTCTTCAGGAGGTGTTGGGTTCCAGTTAGGGCAAGCAGAGTAGGGGAGTTTGTGGGAGGGGGAAGAAAAATGCATTTAGGGAAACATACCAAAAGTTTGACCCACAAACTAATAGTTCTGCAAGATATTAATGTGCATGCACATACACATAGTTTTTTTGTTTTGTTTGTTAAAGGAGAGAGATTATTCCATAGTGGGAAAATGCCAAATTAAGTAAAAATGAATTTTTTATGCTAGGACTTCCCAGGTTCTTAATGTGCTTTAGGAGATGTTCCAGGTTTGGGGGCTATCCTATGCACACTTCCAGTTTTAAAGGAGAAGAGAATCCCTTTCTCTTTCTTGAGGATCATCTTGTAGGACTGTTGTTCTATGGAACATACAATGAGACACTTGGGTCCGGTACACAAAAATCTGTGCCCCAATGGCATGGAGTTTCCCAGGAAACAAGGGAAAATGTGACTGGCAGGAGATGAGGGGGTAAAGAAGAATCACCAGAGGGCAGCCAAAGAGAGGTGTGTGTTTACATGAAGATCCCAGGGGAGAAGCTGGGCTAGGAGGAACCATGATGCAGTGAGCCAGAGGCTGGGGGCCCACAGGCTGTGAATGACGGAGCTGGTGGGGCTGGATGGAAACAGGGAGGTTCACTGAGGGACCACAGCCCTGTCTCACACACGCCCACACACAGAAGCAGAAGCAGTTGGGCTTCCCTGGCTGATTCCAGATGTCCGTTGCCATGGCAGCATGCTTTGCTCTCACCCGGCCAAAGCTGGGGCACTGGCAGGGGAGGGTGGCGCAACTACCGGCCTGTTTCTCTGCCCACCACCCTCTTTGCTTGGCTCTTTTCATTCAGAAAGAAATGCACCTGTTATGTGGCATTATTTAATTGGGGGTTTCTTTATTTTGTTTTATTTTTGTGTTCCAGCTCTTAAAAGCTTCAGATGTATGGTTTTTTTTTTTTTTGGTTTTTTTTTTGTTTTTTTTTTTTGGTGGTGGTATTTTTGTTTTTTGTTTTGTCTTTAGATGCAGCCAATTATTATCTCCCTGGCACCCTCAGCGCCCTTCCCAGGCAGGAAGGGCAATGTTCCCTGAGCCCTAAAGCTCCTGGCACACAGGCACTGATGGAGAAGGCATACCTCAGCTGCACCAGGCTGCTGGAGTCACAGGGATGTGCAGAAGGAAGCTGCACACCCCCAGCCCCTTCCACCAGCTCTGGGAAGTTTCTATGGGCCTCATCTCTGACTTCTCCTGGCAGGTTTTCATGAGCTCCATGAAGATGACGCCCTACCACTTGGGAAGGGCCTCCCTAGGGCTGGCTGGGCTGCAGGGCTCCAGCTGAATGCACATGGAGAAAAAATAAGCCATGAACAATCAAACAAGGACTCCATGTCCTCATATGCCCCAAACTGATGTAAAACAGGATAGTGTCAGAGGCTCCACATTAAATCCAGAAATGCCTCCTGGAGGAGGCAACATGGAAACTGACTTGGGAAAGAGAGGAGAGGCTCAAACCAGAAGAAGGTGTGCGAAGATGCTGCCAGGGAAGGAAGACCTTGCATGAGAGAAAAGGAGGATCAGAAGATTCCTACTCCTCCCCATTTTGGCTGTTACCATCAGCCGTGAACCCCTACGCTAGGGGAAATTAACTGGCTCTTCTCCTGTGACTCCATATGGCCTCACTGTGTAGATGACAAAAAAGTGTACCCAGCAATAAAGCCTCAGTCCATGGGTATGTTTCTCAAAGTGAGACCACTGGCTGCTCACACTGCCATCACCTCAGCCCTGGCCTCAGGCCCTGCCAGAGCTTCTAGTTCAGGAGGCCTAGAGTAGATTTCCAAGCTTGGACCAATTCATTAGAGAGCAATGGAAAATTAACATGTTTCCAAACAAACTACATTTGACTGGGTTCCAATAAAACTTTATTTACAAAAACCAGTGGCGGACCCATAGGCTGTAGATTGCTGACCTCTGCATTATATTAAGATGTCCAAGTGTACAAGATGAGTGGGGAAGGAAAGTCAGGCATAAATATTTGGAAGTCACTATTGAGCAGAAACAAGAAAAACACATGTGTTCCCTTTACTAGGAAAGAGAGATAAGAGGCCTTTTATTTTTATTTTTATTTATTTTACTTTTGTACTAAGGATTGAACTCAGGGCCTCACACATGCTAGGAAAGCTCTCTACCACTGAGCTAGCTACACTTCCAGTCCTTATGATTTTATTTTGAGACAGGGTCTTCCTAAGTTGCCAAGTATGGCCTAGAACATATGATCCTCCTTCCTCAGCTTCCCAAATAGCTGAGATTATAGGCATGCACCACTGTGTGTGGCAAAAAATTTAATATCCAGGAGCCAGTGCACCAAGCAGAGCATCCATCCCTCACTTTTTCCTCACTAACACACACAGAAGTGTCAGAATGCAGTGCAAACACAATGTCTCTAGGTCTATTACAAAGGAAATCACAAATACTCACCAGACACGAAGGCCACTTTTTCCTTTAGGATGGGAAGGACATCAGAAGCTTTCAAACCATCATTCCGAAAAGAGCCTGTGGAACAGCAAAACAGAAGGCTCAGGGTGAAAGAGGCCAGCAGCTGAATCCCTGCATCCCACCTGCAGCCTCCCGACCCAGCATCCATCAGAAGGCCTTGCAGCCCAGCCTGATGAGGAAGAGGGTGCAAAACTGACAGGACCCTGCGGCCAAGCTGCACGGTGACCAGGGAGGAAAATCTCCTGGTCCTTCTCAAGAAGAGGACAATCCAAGTCTCCTCTCGCCACACCTATGAAGCTCCATGCCCTGGGAGAAACCCAATAGCCCTGTTGCTTTTGAGCAACTTGAAGATTGGGGAGCTTTTAAAAAATATTTTTGAGCCAGGTGTGGTAGTGCACACCTGTAATCCCAGCTACTCAGGAGGCTGAGGCAAGAGGATCATAAGTCTAAGGCCAGTCCAGGCAATTTAGCAAGACCTTGTCCCAAAATTTAAAAAATATATATATAAAGGCCTGGGGCTATAGCTCAGCAGTAGTGTGTCCCTGGATGATTTAATCCCCAGTACAGCAAAAACAAAAACACATGAACAGGAAAGCCCACAAAAAACAAAAACAAAACAACTTCCTCCCAAAAGCATTTTTATGCCTTTGGTGCCTAGCACGTGTCTGCTGCCCAGTAAGCACTCATAAATATCTGCTGGATGAGTTCATTAAGACCAAGATGGATCACAATGCCCTAAATAATTTTTTTTGCCTTTCCTCTAAGGAGCACAGTGATTATTAGTCTTCATTTTGCAAATGAGAAAAGTAAACCACAAAAATCCCACCGCTGGGAGCAAAGCTGATGACAATACCCCTCTGCACCCTTCTTCTTCCTCTGCATTAACGTATCATCATCTGTACACAATTCGGGGGGAGGGAGGGTACAAGTCTCCTGGGAAGGAAATATACTCCTTTTAGCTTGTTCTCTAAGTCTTCCTTCCCAGTTGGAAAGCTCTTTAGGGTGCCTAGCTGAGCTCCTGTTAGGAGGCTGGAGGCAGAGACCAGGGCTTACAACAAAACAGAAAATAATGATGTGCCTGGAGAAATAGTAGCCTCTAGAGGCAAAGGACAACCCAGCCAGCATGTGATGTGTGGGAAGGGAGGGCCTGGCTTCCACACACACATGAACCCAGGCTCGCCCACTGCACCCATCTGTTAACCCAAGTACCCCACAAGGATGCTCAGGGAGGGCCACCCACGCTGTAACGGGGGTCTCTGCTGTGTATCACCACTGCAGACATGACACAGATGGCTCCAGGAGGGAGGCAGTTCTGTGTCAGCTCAGTGTGACAGAACCCCAGGTATCCCCCTCTAGCGTCTCTGCCCATGTGCCCAGATCTGACTATCTTCAGGGGACTGTGACGTGCTGGATGGGACCGTTCCACTCAGTTCCTCAGTCTCTAAGTATTGAATCTTTCAAGAGATTCACACTTAATTTCTATAGAAAAAAAAAATGATATGAAAAGTTAAATTCAGTCCTGTCTTTTTTCCAGATTATTTACAAGTTAGAAATAAGCAAGGCCAAACTAGTGAGATTTTATTGTATCACAAGAGTCCACGAAACCCTCTTCTCTCCTATATTTTTGTCCTAATTTCCCCACTGTTCTTTCTCTCCTTCTATACAGCATATACAAGAGGAGCCTCTTTTAAATAGTCCCAGATCTTAAGAAAGAGTTTTGAATTTTTTATAATGGAAGCAAAAAGATCCCCACTGCACATACAGAGAGAAAGGAAGGAGCTCTTAGTCTTACCCCTTACACCCCACACCATCTCTCCCTTCTTCTCATTCCAGGACCCAGGACTGGAAGGACACTGGCAGCTTGTCCATGCAGCTGGTGATCATGAGCTCCAGTGTCTATGTCTCGGGTTGAGCTGCTCTAAGATTCCCAGGGCTTCCACTTTCCAGGCCAGCGTCTCGCCACCACTTCTGACCACTGCTGGACTATCTGCCTAGTTGTGTCTCTACCATAAAAAAAAAAACCCCAAAGTGCTCAAATTGACAAAATCTGTATCTGGAAGGTCATCATTTCCAACAAGATTTTTCACATTACAATGGGGTTAGCTCCAGGGTCTTTTTAAATAAAAGTTTCCTTAGTGGTTTAAATTAGTTTTTCATTTGGCAAAAATTGAATTACAAATAACTTTTCAACAATACATGTATTATGTAAAGCCAAGTAGAGCTAAACTAATTAGCCCAGCAGCTCAGAAACCAGTGACCTTGCATATAAAACCTATTTGCACTGGCTGAAGATCCTATGTATCCATTCCCCAGGGCTCTTGTGAAACCAGCTGTTGGAATATATAATAAAGGGTAAGTCCATTGAACGCTAACTCAAACGGGACTGATGAAATAGCAACGTGTTGTCACTCTCGGGGACACGTCTCGGTAGACTTGTAGTAAACGTCCAATAAATATTTGATGAAAGAATAAATGACTGCCTGAAAGTTAACCCTTCCTCAGGTGACTCACACATGGTGACTGGCCTCACCTGCTGCACTCAGCCCTGGAGATCTATGTCAATGATTTCCAGGGAACCACTCAGCTCCCATACTCTGAGACTTCCTGAATCTTTTCTTCATATTTATTGGTCTTTCAGAACCACCGATGATCAGATCCATCTGCTTTCAAAGGCAGTATTGAGAACCAATTCCTCAACAAGACTCAGTGCACCTTGGGAAGATAAAACAACTGTTCCCTGCTTCCCAACCCGTTCTTTCCCTGGAATCAGTTTGTAGACTGAGATGCTTGGGACAGGTCACTCCGTTTTGTAGGTAGCCCAAATTCCACTGATGTGAGAAGAGTGATGGGGAGACTTCCAAGTGCTATTTCTGAAACAAGGTATATTTGATAGTACTGTTAGGCCATAAACACTAGACCAGTGGTAGAGCAGCTTTCTCCTTTAAAAGAAAAGCCTGTTGAAACAGCAGCCTCCTTGCTGCCACTAAAGAAGTCCAGAGGAGAAACAGAAGCTTTTAACTCCTCGGAGTTACTTACTATAGAGGAAAGCAAAGCAAAACAAAACAAGCAAGCGGGCACCCTGGTGGCCCTGACCCAACGTGGGTGTTGTGCTTCCTCTTAAGGACAAAGGCATGCTTCACTGGCATTCAATGCTAATCCCACCCCATTCCTGTCCTGCTGCTGGCAGAATTATGAGCCTGCTGTTCTGTTAATTCGCAACCTTGAAATGCTCTGCATCCATTCCAGGAAGTAAAGCTTTACCACACCATCTTCCCAGGGTCCTCCAGCATAGGTCTTCTCCAAGACTCACTTCTGTTCTTCCTCACCCCAAAAGTGTTACACTCAGGCTACAGCTGCCTATTCCTCCCCACATTTTCCTCACCACCCTTTCCCACCATGTAAAGCACTGGGCATCCTTGCTCTGGCTCCTGGCCTCTATGTGCAGTCCCGTGTGGGAATCGCAGGACCAGGCCTCGTGCCATGGGCCCTGCTTGTGGTTTTGTGGGTCTGGGAACAGTGTCAGGGAGCTTGTGCTCCAGGCTAACCTCCTTCAGTGAGCACTCCTGACTTCAGCAATGGAGTGAGCATTGCTTGAGCATTTGAAGGTGTAAGCTGCCAAGGTACCCATGGACTGCTCCTTATTACTTTTTGGTTCTTTGATTTTCACTTATTTAGAAGTGACTGCGTAAATTTTATAACTTTGTTTCAAGTGAGCCCAAGCCCTGTTTCACCAATAAAATGACAAATTTTTCAGTGTCCGGATTTCTGCTTCCTTTTTCACTCCATTCCTGTGGTATCCAGCATGCACCCCCCCCCCAACCCGGCTCTCTACAAAGTGATGTCCTGTCTCTGATGACAGCTCATTGTCCTATTTGTCTACCAGTCTATCTCTGTTTAGAAGCCCACTGGGGAGCAGAGTTCACTTCATATTTCATTTTAGTGTCACCAGAGCCCAATATTAGGCCTAGCACATTACTGTCCAAGAAAGAATTGGTGAAAAAAATGATCCCTGAGAACAGAAAAATGTCAAAATTTCCACCCAAAACCAGGTTGACTAAAGGAGCTCTCGGAATTCTCGATTGCAGAACACCTATCTGTGACGCAGCACCACTTTGAAAGGGAAGCCCTAATGCCTTGCTACTCAAAGTAGTCAGCATCACCTACACTCAAGACCTTGCTAGGGACACAGAATCTCAGAGCCCAACCTTTATCTACAGTGTCAAAACCTGCATTTTAGCAAGAGCCCCATGTGACTCAGTGTACATTACATCACAGGAAGTGCTGGTGCCTGAAGTGTGCTTCACCAGTCCAGAGTTGCCTGAGAGGCACAGAGAAAGAAACATTCCTCCACCCCAATCTAAACGGGGCCTTTGGAATCTGATCAAATGCTGCTCAGTACCCTCCTGCCTTGCCATGGGAAGACCTCTCTCCACTGCCCAGAGATTTGGCCCATTGCCCTGTAACTTCTCACTCACAGTCCACACCACTGGAATAGTGAGGCTATCTGGGAGATTGATAATTCCCCCCCTCCAGTGCATCAAATGGAGACTATGTTTTATTTTGCTGTGAGCTGGAGGTTTCATAAATTGTGCCTGTCCAAGTTGCTCAGAATCTGGTCATTTAAACCACTCTCTCATGCATGGGATGTTTTAATTTCACAACAAATATGTCTTGCCCTCCAAACTCTGCCTTCTCAACTACTCTCAGTACCATAAATATGGCCATCCATCATACTTATAGAGTGAGATGCCATTTCTAAGATGGCTCTGGAGGACAGAGAAGCCAGTTTTTGCCTCTTTGTCTCATTTGCTCCCCCATGTACAGGTCCAAAGCCCAGAACACTGGACAATACTGGACAAGGAATAGGAAAAGGAGTCATGCCTCACCTTGGGGACACTATATCTAATCAGCACATAGTATTCATCTCATGAAATTCTCTCCTTTGGAGGGGAGATCCAATTTCTGCTCTCTGGGAGTTCTCAGCCTAATAAAATACCCAGTGTCCATTTCCCCTGACACTAGGAAGCTGCCAGACTCTGAATAAAAGATCTTGAGATTCTGATAAGAACCTAACACCCTGTCCCCAACCTGGCCTTTCTGTACTCACAACACCCTGATAATTGGTGCTATCACCCACCAAAGTGCCCAAACAGTAACCCAGAATGCACCCTAGATGCCCCCACACTCTTCATCATACTTACCAATTTAGTTGCTTGGTTCCATCAATTCCATCTCCCAAATCTCTCTCTAATCTATCATTTCCTTTATGCAGTTTCCCTGACCTTCCCATGGAGTTGAGGTGTCCCCAGCTGTATCTTATTGCTCCTGAATAGCATTTATGTCTTTTCACTTCACTCGCCATTAGCCAATCTTGAACCTTGCAGGGAGGGATCATGCCACACTGATTGTTCTGTCTCTGTACCCAGCGCTGTGTCTGGCACACAAGAGGGGCTCAAGAAATAATGAACTGAAGCTGAACACACACAGGTTCTAAGAAGATAGGGAGAGGAGGTGTCTCATCAAGGCAGGCTCGTCAAGGGATGATGATCTTGAAGGAAGTTTCAAAGAAGGAAAAGGCCAAGGGATGGTGAGAAACAGCACATGCCACAGCAGAGAGGAAGGGGCCAAGAATGTGTGCCACCAATGGTGAGCATTTACCAGCTGAAGAGAAAAGCACAGTGGGGGTGGGCAGGTGGGAAGGAAGGTGTAGAAGTGGGAGGGGGGTTGCGAGTTGACCCCTGGGAGGCAACCACCAAGAGGTGGCTGCACTTGCCTTTGGAGATGCAGAGAGCTGGGCAGTGCTGCAGCAAGAGGCAGAGCTCAGTGGGATCAGGCAGGTCCCAGAAGAAGGCTGTGTGTGGCTCGGAAGCCACAGCTCAGGCCTGTTGGGCTCTGACCCAACCTACAGTCATACTCTGCTGTATGTTTAAGGACAAGGAAGATTGAGACATATGTTCCTCCTGAGGCTGAGGTGTGGAATATGGGAGCAGGGGTACTGGAATTTTGTCTCATTCCATATTTTTCCCAAGTCCCAAGAGAAGCAGGAAGGATAACTGTCTGTGAGTTACCTCCTGGGAGCTAGCCAGACAGAGACAGACTGGTAATCTGTGTGAGACCCCATGAAGACCCAATGTGGGACTGACTTGTAAAGGGGAAAGATTTGAGGGCAGAGAGCAGATGGGAAGAGCCCTTGTGTGTATTGCTGACACACATGTATAGTACATGCAGAAATAGAGGTGAAAGTTCTAATCACCCCTTTGCAGACACTAATCATCTATTGAAGAAACTGCCTATGGGAAACTCCTCCAGAAACTATAAATATGTTCCTTGGCACTCTCCTTATAACAACTACCACCAAGGCAGGAAGTGTGTGCGAAGAGGAAGAAATACATCTGGCAATGAGAGTGCCTGGGCAGCTTTATGTCAGCAACAGAACTCAGCACAGTGTGGGACTGGCATGGCTCTCCCCAGCCTGGGGATCCATCCACACGGGGAAGCCCAGGCCCCCCAGCTGCAGGCCCTTGGCGTGGCCACTAATGTCAAGTGGGCTCCCCTGGCATCCTCTTCCTGTGTGGCTGGTGGGCAGGATGAATGGTGTGATAAAGTTCTCTCTGGCCGTGAGTCTGTAAAGGGAAGGACATTTGGGAACCTCTGCTAACCTGATTTCAGTTCAAATAGGAAGAGAAAAATAAAAGCAAGAAAACAAAGGTTTCCTTTTTGGCCATGGCTAAATACTGAGCTTTTCTACATAAACTAACCAGGCCTGGTGAAATATGAAGCCATAGCTAGGTGCCTTGAGATAACCAAGTTGGGCAATCTTTATGTTAGGAGAAGCAATGTCTACCTTTTCTCAATGCTGACCTGCATTGTAACTTCACTCTTTGCAAGGAACCTTTTCTACCCTGCATGAAAGGAGCATGGCGCCCTCCCTAACTGCCCCATCACCCAGGCTGGGTTGCTTTCTCCTTCACATGCCACATGGCATGTTCCTTGCTGTTGTGCCACCATCCACTGCCGCAACTGACTCTCTCACTAGACTCCAGGCTCCTTGAAGGCAGGGACTCAGCGCTATCCCAGTATCACCAGTGCCTGGTATACATCTGGTGCTTAATCAGCCCAGGAACTGAGTCTTTCATATTCACAGGGCCATGGTGCCTTCCACACCGAAGGTTATTAATCATTGCTGTGCCTCTTCCCCTCCTGGGTCCTCTCTGTGCCTATTTCTTCCTCCATCTTCATCTTTCTTCCTCTTTCACACTTTCACATGAATTCTAATAGCAGCCAATTTCAATATTAACTTTCTAAAGTCAATATTAGACGTAAAGGTCTGGCTCATGGGCTACTTTGGAAGAGCAGAAATTTGTAATACTTGCCATTGCTAAATTAGCTCTATTACAGATCACTAATAATTAGCACTTTAAACATGTGGGTAACACCTCTCTAAGCCCAGCTAATGTGCAAACTCTTCCCGTTTATTCTTCACAAGATTTGGTATTAGCAGGAGTTGAGACCTCAGCTGCAATACACACGGGCTCACTCCTCACTCTCTCCGTCCCTAGAGAAACTGACATCTTTGAATATAATACAGACACAAGAAAGTGACCTACCCACCACTTTAAAAATAAAAGGAGTCTTTCCCAACTGTCTAAGTTATTTAAAGTACTCATACTTCATGAGTGGTGATGGTGGATTTAGTGTCTTTCTCGCTCTAGGGAGCACCACTCCTAGATGAGTCCTCAAAGTAACACCGAGCACTGGCCTGTCAGTGATGGATACGAGCCAGGTGATGAGCATTAGCAATGTATTTGCTGTTACAATATGTTTAGAGAGTTACAGAGTGATCAGACACAGAAGTGTGTGCTGTGGAAATCCAAAGCATACAAAAGGCTTGATCCTTGGGATCCTCACTCTCAATTTCCCTCCAACTCTTCCTCAGCACGAATAACAAGAATGCTTAATCAAGACATCAAGACTTTAGTTAAAGACATAATTGATTACTTAAAAAGCAAACTTTTGGCTAGGCATGGTGGTACACACTTGTAATTCCAGTCCTTGGGAGGCGGAGACAGGAGAATTATAGGTTGGAGTCCAGCCTCAGCAACTTAGTGAGATCCGCAGCAACTTAGCAAGACCCTGTTGCAAAAATGAAAATAAGCCAGGCATGGTGGAACACATCTATAATCTGAGTACTTGAGAGGCCAAAACAGGAAGAGCCCAGGTTTGAGACTGGCCTTACCACAACGGCTGACTGTGAAGCTCCATGCAAGACTCTGCTCATGGAGCAGTCCCTACCCCCAGCCCAGTGCTTCTCCCTGCTCCAACCTTCACTGTTCCTGAATCTCCAGCTGTGGGAAGGAATCCTGCCTTAATATCATTGCTATGGCCATGGATGGAAGCAATGCCACAGGAATATAGCAAGAAACAACCGGGCACGCGTCAACCACAGACATTGAACAAATAAGTGAAAGTAATAGCCAGGTTTTACAGAATTGCTGGTATAACCCACAGGTGAGAAAGGTCAGACTCAAAGGTGACGTTGCTGGATAAACCTTGGCAAACTATGAAGCACCCTATCCACTTTCAAAGGCATTGTGCTGCTGTCCGTGGTCCTGAACCAGTGTACAGTTGCTACGCAGAGTGGCTGCTGTCCAGCCTGCCCTAGGATGCATGAACCAAATGAGAAAGGGGCAGAGAGGAAAGAGACATTAAGATTCATTAAGGAGATAAATTAATATAAAAAAGCACTGGAAGGCCGGGCGTGGTGGCACACGCTTATAATCCCAGCATTTGGGAGGCAGAGACTGGAGAATCGCGGTTTGCGGACAGCCTCAGCTACTTAGCGAGGCCCTTTGTTGCAACTCAGTGAGACCCTGTTTCAAAAATAAAGAATAAAAAATTAGAGCTGGGGGTGGTGTCTCTCAGAGGTAGAATGCCCTGGTACCACAAAATTTTAAAAAAATTTAAAAAAGGAAAGGAAAGGAAGGAACCGGAAGGATACAAAGAGAGACCATGGAAAGAATAAAACAACCTGGTTTGTTATTGCTTGCAAATAACTATGGTAACAAACAAAAGGTCTGTGCACATATGTCTTCCCCCTCTATATACACACTAATACTCAACTATGATGAAAATGAGACAGCAGTAACCCTATATATCCCCCAATGCATGTTTTCTAGAATGATTAGTTGACCATATCTTAGGTGGATGGATTGCCACAGAAGGATCTCTAAAGTTTTAAGCAATTTTTGAATCTCTTCCAAAATTATTGCCTTGGACATCTAAACATGCCCAAGTCACTTAAGAAAAAAAAATTTACTCCAAATGTTTAAGTGCAAAGCAAAATTTTAATTACTTTAGGCACAAAAATAAACCATGTAGAGTTCCATAGTATAAGGGACTTTTAGCTTAGAGGGACAGACACATCAACATTTAATTTAAAAATCATGCTGGGCGTGGTGGCACACGCTTGTAATCCCAGTATTCAGGAGGCTGGGAGACCAGAGGATCGAGGTTCGCGGACAGCCTCAGCTACTTAGTGAGGCCCTCCACAACTTACTGAGACCCTGTTTCAAAATAATGAATAAAAAATAGGGCAGGGGTTGTAGCTCAGAGGTTGAATGCCGCTGGGTTCCGTCCCCAGTACTGCAAAAATAAGTAAATAAATAAATAATTTAAAAATCATGTAAGAAACATAAGAGGTACATAAGAAAGACTTAGAAAATTCCAAAGGAAAAAAACCCTCCGTCTTAAGAAAGTGCCTAAAAAGTGAAATATCAGTATGCAGCAACTGCAGATTACAGTATTGTGGGATTATCAGCAGGTCCTAGATTGGATAGAGCACTGGTGAGAACTGAGGTCTGTCTGGAGGGTTTTAGGGAACAGAAGAGGGCAGGCAATAAACAGAGACCTAGCCTTCTCCAGAATAACAGGAAGATGAGATAATATTCTCCAAAGCTTCCCCTATAAAGCTAAAAAAAAAAAAAAAAAAAAAAAACAGAACTCAGCAGATGCTGGGAAGAGGCCAAGATCAGGAGATGGAAGGACTTGTGATACCTGCCATTTCTTTAGAAATAAGCATAACAAGGTCAAGTGTTAAACAGGAAATCAAGTGTGACCTGAATATTTCATGAAGCTAAAATCTTCCTCTAGAATTTTGGAAAATAATGAGGAGTTGGGAGGTGTGTGCAGAGGGCAGCTTAGGTAACCCTCCACTCTACTCACCAGAGGACAAAATCAGATGCATGTTCCTGGAGCACCTGGGAAACTGAGGCAGGCCTCCTAATCCTTCAAAATGTATGTGATGGGGGGGCAATGACCTAATGTGACTGTATGCAAACTGTTGTCTACATGTCCATATGTGCCCATTTTTTTCCCTTGGATTCTAACCACCAGATTCTATCACCAGCCCTGTCTCCTTCCCAGCCCACTTTCTGACCCTCCTGGTTCAGCTGGGATGCAAGACTGGTTCTGTGGCAGGGAAAGAACAATGAAATAATTGTGATTCCTTAGACTGGCTCCAAGAAAGTCAAGGCCTATGATAAAAGGCAAAGGCTATGTGCAGGACCCTGCCCCCTAAGGATAAGCTTTACCCAAGATGGTTCTCTCTTAATACAGTTACTGAAGGTCAGAAAAGTGGCAGTACCTTTTCTAAAAACCTTTCAAATTCAAGATACACCTGATAGTAGAAGAACAGATGAATCCAAAGAACTCTCTTGGGTTTGTGACTCTAGGTCAAGGTTAAAGCCAACAGAGGAGGCCTGAAATGTATTTAATGAGATCCCCTGTGTCCTGAGTTGTGGCAGGATAAGAAGGAAGTTCTTGAGTGTTCCTAGCCAGCAACCATGCCTGGCCACTATTTGTTGACAAACCATCTTTGGCCTGAGATGGCGAGCTCTCTCACACCAGGCACTTTCTGACTGACAGCTTGTAGTTCTGGGTCAGGCACAACCTTTAGATTCAGACAGAACTAAGAGTTTATTTTCTATGTGTCCTTGGTCATCTTTCTCAACCTCTCCAGGTCTCTGTTTCCTCGTCTGAGACAAGAATATCTTCTTAACAGGCTGTTGTGATGATTAAGGGAGAAAAATCTATTTGAGGGTATCAGATACCTTCACATAGCTGATACTAAAAAAAAACATAATGCTCCTTCCCTTTCCCCTTTCATCTTGAGATCTTCAACATGGGCCTGATACATAGTAGCTGATCAAACTTAAGTACTGATTATATGAGTGATCGAATGAATGAATGAATGAATGAGCAGGTGAAGAAAGTAAACTCAGAAAACTACAGCTAAAAACTGCCTCATCTTCCCACCACACACCTGTAGACTATGCTGCTCATGCTCATCTGTGTGGCCCCTCTGGATGCTTATTTTTTCTCTCCTCTTTCCAGTCTGGGCTATTTGATGGGCACTCCAACCACCTTTGCTTCCCAAGCCAGGTTCCCCAGAGATAAAGGAAAGTCTCCTATCCCACTATTTTACTGACTGGACAGTTGCCTTCTTCTTGGTCCAGAGTTCTACGTCATGGGCATCCTTCCCACACTGGCCTCTATGTGCTAGCACTGGCAGCTGGCAGGTTTTGTCCCTTCTTCCTAATTCTGTCTTCACTGCACCTTGAGTCTCTGTCCTACACAAAGATGTGTAGGTCCCAGTAGTTTTCTGAGAAGCATGCCTTCTAAAAGCTCATCCCAATAGCATGGCCACCACCTAGATCAAGTATCTCCACCATCTATCTGTAGACAAGTTCAGAGCCCCATTAGGGGCTACAGCTTTCTGCAAGAAGAAAGGATGAGAGGCCCATGGAGGTCCTGTGCTCTGTACTTCTTTTCCTGGCTTGGGCTTGAACTGTCAGGCTGTTGTGAGTGGGAAGTTCAGAGAGAAAGAAAAGTGAGAGAGGTTCAATTGCCCTTCATACCCAGAGCTATGCATGGAGGTACAAGGAAATGAAGAATACAAATCCAGGTACGTCAGACCCTAGAAGCCATCTGCTACATATAGAATAAATGCACCAAGCTGCTAAGATTTTCTGTTCTATGCCCTCTAAAATGATTTCTCATTTCCTCCAAGTAATTTAAGTGTAAGGCCTCCACAAGGGTGAGATACCTGTCTTTTTTTTCCCCCAGATTTTTGAAAAATGAAGCCTTTATGATGACCAGGGAGACATGTTTCTGACTTCTCATATGCTAAGATCAAAATAGTGTGAAATTGGGGAGTTAAGGTATTTACTTCAGCTTTACACTGAAAAATCAGAAACAACCTAAATGTTCAATCATGGAACTGGTTAAATAAACCATGATATATTCACTCAAATTAGCCACTAAATATAACACTAATAAAGAATAACTAGTGTCTTGGAAAATCTCATGGCAGATTGTTAAGTGGGGTAAACAGATTATAGAACAGAATGTACATTTATTCCAAACACACACACACACTCACACACTGATGTGTATACATATGTATACATGTAAAAACCACATACATACCTGTACATGGTGATTATTTCTGAAAAGTGAGATTATGATTTTATAAATGTTTCTTTAATGTTTTTTTTTGTTTTTTTATGTGGTTTTTTTTTTGGTGGTACTGGGGTTCCTGGAAACCCTTCTACCTCCGAGATATATATATATATATATATATATATATATATATATATATATATATATATATGTATATGTATATATATATATATAATATCCTCCAAATTTCATCCATCTTTCACATACAAGATCTTTGAGGATATTCATGTACTTAAAAAGTTTAATAATGAAGCTGTGGTTATGATAACATCTGCAAGAAGTATTTTAAAAGCAAACTTAAAGTTTAGGACAACTGCATGACACAGCTGTTTACTCTGTGATACAATTTTGTGGCAAATAAAAATGGCTACCATTTATCACAGATAAGATTGTTTTCTGACTTTTCATTAAATATCACTTAAAGATTTGCCATGTATTAAAAAACGGTTTGTTCCAGGACTGCAAGACATTAAAGAAGACTTAAAAGTCAACACATTTTTGGATTAAAAAAGCTATATATCATAGTGTGTATCTGTTAAGTGAATTTCTAAGTGCCTATTATGTGCCAAAGGAATTTTCAACTAGCCTTTTGTCTAGAAGAATAAATGGATGAATATAATTAAACAATTTTGGAAAAAGATGAATAATGGGGTGAGGTTGCCCTACCAGATATTAAAATATATTTTTAAACTACAATGATTAAAAGGTGGAACAAACACATAATTAGCATACAAATGAATGGAGCCTGGAGCATACCCCTCATATGGATCTGGCATGTTTTTAAATTTAATATATATTAAAGGAAGAATCTAAAGCAATGGGAGAAGATAAAGTACTCAATAAACACCACTGGAGAAACTAATGAGAAAAATCAAGTTAATTTTCACAAGTTCATATCATATACCCAAACCTTAAAAATGACATATTAAACAAATTAAAAGAAAATATGAGTATTTAATTGATTCTGAATGAGAAAGAGTAAGCTTTGAAAGAAAACAGAAAGGAAAATATTGATGGCTTTGTCTATTTAAAATTTAAAACTATTTCTCAGATCATAAGTAAAATTAAAAAGGCAAATGACAAGTTGGAAAACATTCTTATAATAACTGTGATAGGAAAACAACTAAATTATTTCCTATTTGAAAAAACAGGCAAAGAATACAAATGTACATTTCAAAAGAGAAGAAAAATGTCTAATAGGCCTATGAAAAAGTAGTCAACCTAATTAGCAGTCAAAGAAATGCAAAGCAAACAATGAGATTGTTTTAAACATCATTAAACTTACAAATATTTTGAAAGGCGATAATCTGCAGTGCTGGCAAAGTTCAGTTACCCTTCTTTGTCCCTATTCCCGTTAGGGCATGTAAAACTGTTACAAATATTCCAGAAGGCAATTCGGTAATGTGAATAACAATTATAATAACGAATGACCTATAAATTTCCCTATTTCCCTTCTGGATGTCTATCCTAAGGATCTAAGGATAAGTGGGAACAATATTTGAGTAGAATGGGTTTCATGAAGCAATTTTTACTGTGGCCCCAAACTGCAAACAGTGTAAATATCTAACAAAAGGAGACTAGTTAGACAATCTCAAGATAGATAAGAATGAAATACAAATCAGCTGTTCATTTTTTTTATTTTTGAGTAAGTTTTAATTTCATGGAAGAAAAGTCATAACATGCAAGGAAAACTTAGTACACTAAGTTTTCATGTACCATGTCTACTAGGTGGAATCATAAAATTGCTGAAACTCAACTGCTTTTTTATTTTCTGAAGTAGTATTTGGTGGGATCCCAAATACACATCTATTTCTGTGTTGTAAGATTATGGTGATATCCTCATTTTCTTTTTTAATATTTCTCTATAGTTTCCACAATGAAAATATTTTAAAATTATAATGCTATAAAATACATAAAGACCATATAAATGAAAACCCAAACTTCAAATCTATGTTAAATCACCCCTCTGCTTTCTTTCTTCTGGAGGTCTCCAAAAGCACAGGAAACAAAAACAAAAAGACAAATAGAATTATATCAAACTAAAAACCTCTGCACAGCAAAGGAAACAATCAATCCAGTGAAAAGATAACCTACAGAATGGGAGAAAATGTCTGCAAACTACAGATTCAGTAAGGAGTTACTATTGTTACTATTGGGCATATATAAGGATCTCCAAAACCCCAATAACAAAAAACAAAAGCGACAGCAACAATAAAAGGTTTAAAAATGGGTGAAAGACCTAAATAGACATTACTCAAGCTGTTTATACAGCTGGCCAACAGGTATTAAAAAAAATACTCAACATCGCTAATTGCCAGGTAAATGCAAATCAAAACCAAAATGAGATATCACCTGACCTTAATAATAATGATTATCATCAAAAGAATTTTTAAAAGATTAAAGATAACAAGTGCTGGTAAAAATGTGGGGGGGGGAGCCTTTGTACACTGTTGGTAGAAATGTAAATTAGTATAGCCATTGGGGAAAATAATATGGAGAGTCCTCAAAAATGTAAAAGTAGAACTTCCATATGATCCAGCAATCCCACAGGGTGTATATCCAAGGTAAACAAAATCTGTATGATGAAGAAACATCTGCACTCCTGTGCACATTGCAAAATTGTTCTCAACAATTAAAAAGGGGAAGCAGTCTAAGTCTCCATCAACTAACAAATGGATAAACAGAACACAGTACATTTGCACAGTGGAAATGTACTTATGTCATTCAGTCATAAGAAAGAGTAAATGGCTCACACTTGTAATTCCAGTACTCAGGAGGCTGAGAGACAGGAGGACGGCAGATTAAAAGCCACCCTTAGGAACTTAGCGAGGCTTGTCAACAGCCTAGCAAGACCCTGTTTCAAAATAAAATAAAATAAATAAAAATAAAGACTAGGGAGTAGCTCAGAGGTAGAATGCCCCTGGCTTCAATCCCCAGAAACGTATGTGGGCGCGCGCACGCGCGCGCGCACACACACACACACACACACACACACACACAGAATAAAACACTGCACTTGTGACAGCACGGATGAAACTGAGATCATTAGGTCAAGTGAAGGAAGCCAGGTAAAGAAGTACCTCATAATCTCACCCATATGTGGAATCTAAAAGTTGACGCCATAGAAGTTGAAAGTGGAAGAGTGGTTACCATAGGCTGGGAAGTGGAAGGGTTGATTAATGGGTACTAAGTTATAATTAGGTATGACTTTCCATAATTAGGAGTAGGAAGTTCTGGTGTGCTTTCATTTGGTAGGGTGACTACAGATAACAATAATGTAGTGTATATTTGCAAAAGCTAGAAGAAAGGATTTTGAAAGATTTTACCATAATAAAATGATAAATATTTGAGGTAAAAGATAATGCTGATTTAAAAATTTATATCCTAAGCCGGGCGTGGTGGTGCATGCTTGTAATCCCTGCACTTGGGAGGCTGAGACAGGAGGATCACACGGGTTTGAAGCCAGCCTCAGCTACTTACTTAGTGAGGCTCTCAGCAACGTAGTGAGACCCTGTTTCCAAATAAAAAAATATATAAAATAGGTCTGGGAGTATAGCCTGGAGGTAGAAAGCCCCTGGGTTCTGCCCCCAGCACCACCAAAAAATAAATAAATAAATAAATAAAATAAATAAAAATAAAAATAATAAAATAAAAATTTATATCCTGATTTATTTTTCTATTTTTATTTATTTATTATTATCGTTATTATTATTTATGTGGGGTTCCTGGAAACCCTTCTACCTCTGGGCTACACTCCCAGACACACACACACACACATACACACACACACACACACACACACACACACACACACACACACACACATATATATATTTTGGTGGTACTGGGGTTCCTGGAAGCCCTTCTACCTCTGGGCTACACTCCCAGACCTATTTTTATATTTTTATTTAGAAACAGGGTCTCCTAAGCCAGCGCGCACGGCTGGCTTCGAACCTGCGCGATCCTCCTGTCTCCGCCTCCCAAGCGCGGGGATTACAAGCGTGCGCCACCACGCCCGGCTTTATAACCTGATTTAAATGTTATATGTTGGAAACATCATGCGATTCCTCATTAATATATACAATTTTATGTTGCAGTTAGATATCTTTAAGAAATATATTTAAGAAATACAATATATAATCTTCTCCTTTGATCTCTTCATCCCTCCATCTTTCTTCATCTTTGTTTTTCAGCTTCCTAGCATGCTCTATAATTTTGTGGCTTTTTCCCAGAATAAGGATCAGGGATCTAGAAAAGTTGTCAGTCCTACTTCCCAGAGCAGGCAGAAGGGCCAGAAGAGGCGTATGCCCTTCAGTGAGTAGAATTTCCATAGATGACGGTGATCAGGCAGCTCCCTCCCCATGCCTGCTGCTGCCACTCAACAAGCTGGGACTCAGGCTCAGGCCCTGTCCCATAGGAGGCTCAAGGGGAAGGGGGCGGGCCCATGGGCTTGGGAGAGGAGAGTCAGCAGCTTCTCCCAACACCCACCCTGGGGGTTAGTGGTAATTCTGATTTCCCAGTCTAGCATCTTCTTGTGTTCTATATTCTAGATGGATGCTTTCTGGAATCCTAATATACTGTCGGACAAGGACTCATTCTTCTTAGCCCTTTCTCCTCCTTCTTTCTCCTTCTCCTTCTTCTTTTTGTTCTGAGGATTGAATCCAGGGTCTTTCTACCCCCAATCTACACTCCCAGCTCTATTTTATTGTGAAGCAGGGTCTCACCAAGTTGCTGAGACTGGCCTCTAACCTGAGATCCTCCTGTCTCAGGCTCCCAAGTCCTGGAATTACAGGTGCGCACCACCATACCCAGCCTCTCCCAGTACTCCTTGACTGTGTCCCTCACGTAGCTCCTGGTCCTCACAGGGTGGTGGAAGGAACACTAGACTTAGGGTACTGAAAGATTGGTGCTCAATTCACACCCAGTAGCACGTCTGCAGAGAATCCTCATCCTCTCCACCCTGAATTTCCTCAAGGGGGCATTTCAGTACTGCCTCAGTAGGGACCAAATCAACTCAGGGTAAAGTAATTTGAAAACTGCAGGGCTTCAATCAAAAGTATGTTCTACAATGCTTTGGATCAAAACCTTTCTGTGACTGCAACCACTGGCTAAGCCTTTCTGATCTTGAAGTATGGTGGTACTTTTAGGCTCTAGCTAAGCCCTCTTACCCCACCCCTGCCTCAGGGGAGCCAGGTCCCTGCATCTATGACTACCATCAGAGAAGGCCTGGTCATCATCTTACCCCTGCCTGTACATCCCTGGTGGCTGAGGTACAAGGACACAGATGTGCTGACTGTAACCTAGAACTCCTGGCAGGTGCTAGTCTCCGTGACACATATGGGGCTGGATACCAGAAAACTGTGTGACTATGTCCTGTTCCCACTGGGGAAGCCAAGAGATATGGTTTTCAAATTGGAAAGAAGTTTGTGTTGAAATAACCCAAAGTACCTTCCTGAACCCCTATGCATGTCACTGTCTTAACACACCACAACACACAGAAGAACCAGAACTGGGAAAACACTCCTAATTCTTAATGAAATGCCAGCCACAGGAGAGTCCTGGCATCTACCAACTACTTTCTCTTCTGACAACTGAATACATCCTTGCAACTCTTGTACCACATTCAGTGATAGACTGCCACCTAGGAAGGGGCGGGGCCTCCACCCCCACATTTTCTCCAGCCTCCCAGATGAAAGCATCTCCTCCTCTCATCACCCCCCCATCCTCATCCAGAAGAGCTCTAAGTGGCTTACAAACAGCTCATGCTGGTGGGTCCTGTGAGCTGGGCAGAGGCCACACCATCCTTCCCTCAAGACACTCTGTGGGATCCCATTGGGGTGGAACCAAGAAGACTCCAATCTAAGAGATCAGAGGTAGAAGGTCCTTACGAAGCTTCTAGTCTTTCATTTACAGAAAGGGAAATTAAGACCCAGCGAGGGGAAGGGGCTTAATTAAAGTCACATGATGAGGCTGGCATCCCTATATGACTTGAGCATTTTCTGTTCCACACTGTATGGCTTGACGAGACCCCACTACCAACGAATGCGCGTTAATACAGGATAATGGTTTAATAGTAGTTACCAGCTCTGCTGTCTAGTTCTATTTCTTGTTATGTGGGGCTATTTATATTCCAATTAATTAAAATTAAACAAAATGTACAATTCAATTCCTCAATCAGATTTGTCATGCTTAAAGTGGCTAGTAGCTATCATATTGGAGGATCCACAGAGGAAACATTCCCTCATGGCAGAAAGTGCTATTGGCAGCACTGAGCTAGGTGGATAGATTGACTACAAATGGTCAAGTTCCCTGAGCACAAGATCAGTCTGAAGGGCTCCTGTGGAATGTACTGGGAATGCTCTCCATTCCCATAACCATGACTGACTGAGTGAAAGAACAGCCCATAATACAATCAATGACGGGCTCAGCCAGCAAGGACCCGGAGTCCATGAGATACAGACCGCCAGCCAGGGTGACAGAGATGCCTTCCTTGGTTTATGTGCACAGGCCCAGGGAAGATGCAAGTGGCTTCTGTCTCCTCACTTTTTAAAAGTATGGTTATTAACTTTTGGAATCAGAGCTGTTGATAACGGAGTGCTCAGCCTCACATAGGTGCCCTGGAGCCTCAGCCATTTGGGGACGTAGTCATGCCAGATCCTGAGAAGTCTAAACAAGAAGGGAAATATTCAGGTTCATGGGGGGTAAAATCTTCCCAAAGCCAGGAGACAACATATTCTAGAAAAAACCCAAAAACATGCATATGCTTATTTATACTGTCCCTCTACCCAGCCAACAAAAAGCTGTGTGATTCTACCTGAGGCTGTTGTGTGTGAGCCAAGAGGACCAGTCTGATGGCCTTTGAGGCCCACCGTCTACCAACAGCAAGGCGAGACATCACCCAAGAGACTGGGGAACATTCCAATCAAGGAAGAAACCCTTTGCACACTGGTTGGCACTTAGCTCTGCTCCACTCAAAAGGTGTGTTACAGACTGATTAAGAATCTTTCTGACAGTAAAAATGAGTTTTAGAAAATTCTGGATGTAAAGCCTCCAATAAAAATAGCCTTTTAAATATAAAGATTGTTCATTAAAATGAGATCAAAGAGGAGAGAAATTAGTTACCCACAGAGGCCCTGGATATTTTCAACACCTGAAGTTCTAATGATACACAAGACAAAGAAAGGAACTGCTCTGAGTCCTATCAGCTCAGTAGAGGAAGGAGACTAGGGGGCAAGAAGAAAGGAAGAAAAGGGTTTGTGCTAGAATTTGGTCAAATTATGTTACGTGCAAGCACGAATATGTAACAACAAATCCTACTATTGTGTATAACTGCAATGTACCAGTTAAAAAAATTAAAAGAATGATTGATGCCATTAACATTGAGAGCTAACAGATTTGACAATAAACATTCTGTTTCTTTTCTATAGGCTCTGTAAATGCTGTGTGTGTTCACATCTTTTAGTGTAAAATAATTCATATTACGACTCCAGTTTTAAAACATTTTTCTTATAGCAATAAAGTTCTCTCTTGATTTGGAATGCCCTACCCCTATTCTTCACCTGGAAGATTTATCATGCCCAACTTTAAAAATAAAGTAACTTAGCATCACTATTCCTCAGTTTTCTCTTCTGCAAAATGCATGCAACACCAGCCTCATAAAGCTATTGAGAGAATTAGTTGAGATCATGTGCGTACTTGTGACCGGTAGATGGCAGATGGCCAATAAGTGCTGGGTGATGGAGTGAGTGAATGAATCAATGGTGCGTCTGGACTGTGTGACTGATTTGTCGCTGGGCTCAGCTGTACAAATCTGGGAGCAGCCAAATCGCAGAAACCATTCACAATTTAAGACACAATCATCCACATGCTGTCAGCTGCTGAGACTGTATACACAAGAACTGCCCCCGGAGAGTATCCCTTGCAAATTCAGATGACTGCAAAGGTGAGGCCATATAGTATAGTTCCCACATTATTAAGAGGGGAAAAAAAAAAAACCCAGGTGTGGTGGTGCACAGTTTTAATCCCAGTCTTTGGGAGACTGAGACAGGAGGATCCGGGTTCCTGGCCAGCCTCAGCTACTTAGTGAGGCTCTTCGCAACTTACTAAGACCCTGTTTCAAAATAAAGAAAAAAATAGGGCTGGGAGTATAGTTCAGAGAAGGAATGCCCCTGGGTTCAATCACCAACACATAAAAAAAAAAAAAAAATCCCTCCAAATATAAAATTCTATGATTCTGGGTACAAATGGGAAGAATAGTTAACTATCTAGTCATTTCAACTTAGAGGCTCCAGGATTAAAATTGTTCTCTCAAAATCCATACAGAGATTTGGAAGAATTCACCATCCAACTGGGGTCCAGGCATCTGCAGAATCACTGAGTCATAGCTGTTGTATTGCTCCATGCTAATAACACTGCTGACTTGGGAAAGAGCTCTGGACTAGGAACCCAAAGACCTGACTTTCCTCTGGGGTCTTTTCTTATTTTCCATCCCATTTCTGGCCTTTGTTTTCAACATCAGTAAAACAAACTAGCCAGACAAGATGATGACTGAGACCATCCCCTCCCCAGCTGTTCCATCCGTTAATTCTGCTTTGCCGCGGAAGAGGTAAGAGACTACAAGAAGTTAGGGAAGGCGGCGTCCCAGAGGGGAAGTGACAACCTCAGGGGTGAGAATCATGCTGGGGAAATACCATTTTTAATGAGTTGTAAAATGCATCATTAGTTTATGTGACATTAAGCAAGAAAAAACTGCTGCCAATTAAACTGCTACACACCATAAACTATAAGATGCATCCTGATCTCAGAGATGGAAAATTGGGGGGGGGGGATGCAGGAGAGTATCTTAGAATCAATAAAGTATGGGGATTAGCATTTATGCTGTGAAATAATGGAACTGTGCGAAAGATCAACATTTTTACAAGGGGAAACCGAGGGACAGAGAGTTTATAGCATTTGCTTAAGGCCATCTGACTAGGAGGTATAAGAGGGAAGGTCTGAACCCACAACTACTTCACTTCACACTCAAGCTGGCCATTTGCCCTGTGAAGAAAGTCTGGACATTTGATATATGATGAAATGAGTTATCTGATGGAGAAAGGGACGAAGTGCCAACGGTCGGGTCATGTTAAAGAAACTTACTAGGATGAAATATTTTCAACTAGAAGGAACCTTACAAATTATATAAGTGCATGCTTTACAGACAAAGTGAAGTCCAGGGGGTTATATGATGTGTTCAAGGCTACACATTGGTTAGTGCAAAAGCTAAGACTCCAGAATGTTGCCAGGTGATAAGATCAAAGCTTTCGAGTCTATAGTTTCCTGAACTGGCCCATTCCTGCCTTTCCAAGTGCTAGACATTCTCCTGTCTCTACTCAATAATTTGTTAATGGTTTAACTGTGGCCACATAGACAACTTTCTTCAGGTCTGAGCTCCAGAGCCTTCTTAGAGCAGTGTAGATGGAAGAGTTGCACCTGGGTTCTAATCTTTCAAAGACTAAGAACACAGCCAGCATGCTTAATCTCTCTACCTTGTGGACACATATGTAAGATGAGCTTGTGCACAATCTCACAGAGAGACGATGTATATGAATCCCTATGGCACACAGTGAGTAGGCAACTTACAGCAGCTTTTATATTTATGACTATTAAAGTAACTTAGGGCTTTTACTATCCCCTTCCCTTTCTTGATTATTGGTTCTTATAAGAATCATCTAGCCAGGCATGGTGGCAGAGGCCTGTAATCACAGTACTTGGGAGGCTGAGACAGGAGGATTACAGGTTTGAGGCCAACCTCAACAATTAAACATGACCCTCAGCAACTTAGTAAGATCCTGCTTCAAAATAAAAAATAAGAAGGGCTGGGATGTAGCTTGGAGGTAGAATGCTCCTGAGTTCAATCCCTGGTATAAAAAAAAGGAAAGGAAAGGAAAGGAAAGGAAAGGAAAGAGAGAGAGAGAGAGAGAGAGAGAGAGAGAGAGAGAGAGAGAGAGAGAGAGAGAGAAAGGAAGGAAGGAAGGAAGGAAGGAAGGAAGGAAGGAAGGGTAACATATCTCCCAACTTAATGCACATTCTCCTGGCTACATCCTTGCCTTCTCCATTCCTCTTTATAATAGACTGCCTTCACCAAGCAGAGAACCCAAAAGCCCTCCATCATTACTGCTCACAATCTTGCCTCCTGTTGGCTCTAGTCCCGTTCTATGTCCTTCCATTAACTTTTTGTACAAGGCCTGTAAAATTGAGTGTCCTGAAGATACCCCTTTCTTTTCATAATTCATCCTGCCTGTCTTAGCCGCCCCCTCTCCAAGGCCTGGGCAACTCTCCAGAATTCACAGGGTCTGAAGCTCAAGGGCAAGGCAATCTATGTTCAACCTTCCAGCCATTAGGATTTGAGAACCAGCACAGGAAAAGCCCTTTCCTACCATCTTAGGGATTTGTGCCTCTAGTTACACAGGTGTCAGAAGACAATGTGTGACAATTATGTTGCAGGAAGCCAGGAGAAAGGACCAGCCCTCAAGCTGGGAAGTGGAAATTGCAAAAGAAGCTGAATGGCCAGGATGTAGGCTGACTTAATAGCCCTACTTTCCATCTTAAAGACACCTAACTGAGAAGCAGTGCTCAGCCTCTGTCAACTGGGTTTGTGGGAAGCACAGCTGGGAAGCCAGGAGGCTCACCAACGGACCAGCCCTCCTGGCGATGGCTTAACTCACAAAGCACAGGCTTTGTAAACCAGGCATCAGGAGTGCCTGGATTTCAGCTTCTGCCTTCCTAAGCCCTGCCTGGCAGCTGTTTTGTTCTTGCTGCTTTTGTAGGACTTTGCAATAGATGTTTGCCACCACTTATTCAAGATTACTGCCTAGGTGCATGCTCCCAGAGTGCTTTACATATTTTTATGTTGTTAAATCTCACAGCTACCCTAAGGGGTGCATAATATTTTCCACATTTAATAGATCTAAAACTATTAAAGAAATCAAATAGTTTGCCCAAGGTCACAGAGCGAGGAAAGGATGAAGTAAGGATTTAGACTTAGTGTCTATCCTACTCCAAAGCCTGTACACAAAGCCTCTCATTGAGTAATCAAGTCTCCCTGGTCAGGCACACCTAGAGTTCTCTCTCCAGGGGTGAGACCTAGCTCTATTTGGTATAGCCCTTGAGTTTCTATGGAGTCTCAGGATAGCCAGATCACCAGAGTTCTGCCTCCGTTTTTTTTTTTTTTTTTGCTATGTCCTACAGTTAGCACCCTACAGCTAGCATTGAGCTCTGAAACCCACGTTACTACTTAGGGCCTTGTCCACCCCTTGCCATGCCCCTCTCCCACGAGGGGTTGAGGAAGGCTGTCTTAGCCTCTGTTTCCCCACTTGCTGCTTGGGGCCTGCGAGGAATGGAGTAATGGCCCAGTAATGTAGGACCTCACCACTTGTAGACTCTGTTGACACCCTCTTACCAAAATTCACAACTCCCCACTTTAGACAGTGGTACTGGACTAATGGAAACTTTCTTTTGTGCTATTTGTTTGGATCCCATGAATTTCACTGATGACAGTTTGCTTGTTCCATCCCAGCCCAATAACTCACTAGACATTCTGCCAACCCCTTCAGGACTCTTCATGCCAAACTTGTTTTGAGATGAGAAGTCAATTTTCTTCATGTAGCCAAGTGACTAAAACAACCCGTAAAAGACTGTCTGAACCATGACCATGTCAGACAACAAGTGACTAAATTAAAATGAAAAGTTCCATGTTTCATTAAAGTGAAAACTCCCCACCCGTGGACTATTAGCAACATGATAATTATAAACACAACAGCAAATATTATTACCAACTTCAAGTGTTAACTTGAAACCAGCTGGTATACTAAGCAAAACACTCCAGTCCTGGAAAGTTCTGGGAACTCATGTAATACAGTAAACCCAACAACTATAAATCAGCTTAGAGGAAATCTCAATCTAACTGTGGGAATGAAGTTGCACTCCTCAACAGAACACCCTAGTGCTAGTAGAAGAAATCTCCTCTGGTGACCTAGATTGACCTATTCTATCCATGAGGATAATGATTCCATCAATCTATGTAAGGTTGAGGCAGAGCCTGGTCAGGTGCTCACCAAACCCATTCCCTCTTCTGAAGCACATAACTCTGTTCAATTTCCCAATCTCTATTGCAGTTAGGAACAATCATGTGACCAAGCTCTAGCAAATGAAATGTGTTACATGCCACTCCCAAGACTGACTCTTGACCTCATCCCACATCCGTCTTCCATGCACTCTCCTATCTTCTAACAGCTGGAAGCAAAGGTTCCAGACAAGAACTCCAAGGCCCTAAGGGATAGCAGAGCCACTGAATGGAAAGGCCTTGGCTTCTGGGTCCTTACCAACCAGGAAATAAGCAAGAAATAAGATTCAATTATATTATCCCTAAAATTTGATAGTTATTATAGCTGTCAATATATGCTGGCCAATAAGCAGAGAACACTGCCATTGTTAACATAATTTTTGGTGAAATGTCAGTGTGGAAAGTTGTGGAGACTCTGAAGAAATTACTTTTCAGCTCCATTTCAAAATCATATGTCTAATGTTAATGTAGTATATAAAAAATAGACATGATCTCATTAAAAGCAATAAGGATATGTCAGTGATCTGGATATAAAAATTGAAGAACAGAACGAGAAGGAGAGCAATGAACGCAGGGGAGGAGGAAACCTGGGAAGACTTAGGTACCAGCTACCAGTGATTAAACCAAGCTTTCTATTCTTCTTCCTAAAAGAGTTTGGCCACTGCCATGCCTCTGACAAGCACCAGTGAAAGCACCCTAGTATTTTAAAGAGTCAATATGGATATAATGTGTTATTAATATTGTGCTTCCCAAATCTAAATCCTTGGCCTCATGGCTCTCCCCCGGCTTAGCCCCAGCTGCATCTCTTGCCACCACTGGGTGTTTTCATCTAGATGGCACCCAAAGTCCAAAATTCCTCCACTGCTCCCTACCTTGTGTCTCCATCAGGTCAAAGAGGGGGATAATCAATTGCTTCATTCTTAATCTATGCCAGGCCTCAGGCCTCTGATAGCAATCATCTCACCAAATCCTCTCATATAGACACCATTATTTCCATTTCAGATATGGAAACTGAGGCTCATAGAAGTCAAATGGTTTGTCCTGCTAAGGAAGGGCTGTGATCATGATTTTTTTTTTTTTTTTTTTTTAGTGGTACTGGGGGTGCAACCCAGAGGCTTTCTACCTCTGGGCTATACTACCAGACACCTATTTTACATTTTATTTGGAAACAGGGTCTCACTAAGTTTCTAAGCACTTCACTAAGTAGCTGAGGCTGGCTTCGAACCTGTGTGATCCTCCTGTTTCAGCCTCCCAAGCGCAGGGATTACAAGCCTGTGCCACCACGCCTGGCATGATCTTCTTTTGTGCAAAACACCACAACTGAGTGGAGTGCTCCCTTGAACGATTAACTACACCTGCTGGTGTGCTGTAGCCTACCTGCCCTGGCTCCTGAGAGCTGATGATCACTTTCAGGTTTTTTCAGTTGTTTAACAGGTTGGTGGCTTGAAATCTGCTATAATAAGAGCAGTTACACAGTGGAAGTCAGGACACAACAATCAGCGTGTCATTCCTCCTCAGAAATATCACCAGCACATCACTGACTAAACCTTCCAATCTGAGCCAGTATGGAAAGACTATGTCCTGATAGAGTTTCACTGAGATTTTAAGAAATATTAAGAAGAGCCTTTGGATTGCAGACTTGGTAAGATGAATGTCACAAAGACACAGGAATGAGGAAGAAGGACGTCTCAACATGGCTTAAGCTTCTGACAGTTCCATAAGGAGGTCTCCTGTTGGGAGCTGATAAATACTTAGGAAGGATGACACTAATTGTAGGTGAGGAGGTTATTAAGGTCTAGGGCAGGGCAGAGAACTTAGAGATTTAGTTTTAAGCTAAGGAATGAGGGAAGCATCATGGATCCCTTGCGAGTAAGTTCTAAAACAGGGATTTTTTTTATAATAAATAAGCTGCAGTTAGCACATTAATGCTGTGGCACAGATAATCCCAAACAAGATAAAGTCACATGGCACATTCCAAAGCCAAAGATAAATGGCTGGAGTTTTTTCTTTGATCAACTGTACAAGATTTACCTTCTTGAATCAAAGTGTATCTCAGTGAGATGAGCAGGCATCAATCTGATATGTGATGCAGAGATACAGAGGCTATGGCGTGATTGGGGTAGTCAATGTGTATTTAAGTTTTTTTCTTTTAAATAAACATTCCACATGCGGAAAACAATCCCATGTGAAAAGTAAAGAATTTATTATATTAATTTGTGGCCCAGAGGTATTATTCCCAAGCCTGGCTGATCATCAGATTTGGTGGAAAAGATTTTTTTTTTAATACAGAATCTGGTGTCTATATTTAGATTTAGATTCAGTGAAAATTGTGTGTTTACCAGAGCGGAACAGAAAGACTCATAAAAGCATAAGAGCAAAACAATAATTATGACAATTAAAGGATCCTAAGAAGAAACCTAAGTGAGTTTGACTAATAGACCCAATTCTAGCCAAAAACACTTAGGACAGAGGATCTACTGGGGATCCAGGTTTGAAGAGGCTGCAATTAGACCCTGCAGGACTTGAGTACGAGGGAGGAAGACTAATTGCCATTTATTAACGATGTCACAGGGAAAGTTATTTCTTAATCTCAGAATCCTCATTTGTAAAATAGGGAGACTCACTCCTGAACTTCTAGCCTACTGGGAGATGAAAAGTGCCTACCACAGTTCCTGGCACAGGGGAAGTCACTGCCCCATTCCCGTCGTTTTTTCTTTCCTGTTTGGCTTTGGTAACAGCATCCTAAGCTAATGCATACGAAGCTGCAGGAGCTACTGCCTGAGTCCTTTAGCCTCCCTTCTCCAGCAGCAGCCTGGAGCAGGCTCCAGCAGTCCTCTGTGGGTGAAAGAAGAAGCTGATCATTGCACCAGTGGTCAGAAATCAACGTACGAGCTAGAGCTGGACTCAGCCCTCAGCTTGCTCTAGGAGCCTGACAAGCCTCCTGCTTCCCTTGGTCTTCATTTCCAGCCCTGCCAAATGGGCACAATGAAACAGGACCTGTCTCGGGCCAAAAGCTGTAATGAAGAGCCCAGGAGGCTGGATTAATGAGAAGGCCGACACTCAGCTCAGGGATAACGAGCCAGCCTGTCACAGTCCCTGGGAGTTTTCCCTTCTTGGTCATGGGGGATGTTGGCACCCCCAAACTGCTGCACTGAGCTCCGGCTAATTGGAGGCTGGATGACAGATGACACCAGGTTTCTGGGAAATGAAATGATCTCTTCAGCCCCAAAGCTCTGCACTGAGGAAGGGGGGTGGGGGGTGGGAAAGTTCCCCAGGGTAAAGCATCTAAGGTTCCTGGGGGCAGCGAATAAAACATTAATGGAACTCGAGCCACCACCAGGATGTGTGAGGGAGTAAAGGAAACAAGCAAAGCTCAGACTGCAGAGTGCTGCTGGCCCAGCCTGCCAGCTGGCGTGACACACTGGAAATGAGATGCGGCCGGCCAGACAGCAGCGGGACAGCTGCGGAGGAGCGAGCACAGCAGCATCAAGAGGCTCTGGTCGGTTCTCGGGAATTAAGGGAACAGCATTGTGTTCGCTACCAGAAAGCAGAAGGCGCGTGTCTGGAAGAAATGGCAATGGCAATAAAGTAAAAATATGGGGAAGGTCACTGTAAGAAATATCACAAGAGAGACGAATGAAGGCCACAAGTAGGGGAGGCAGCTGGTGAAGGGAGGCAGGGAAGGTCTGTAAGTGAACACGTGCCCAGAAAGCAAGGTGAAGGAGAAGAGACACCAGGAAGAGGAAGAACAGGACAGATATGAAAAAATTAGGTCTCCCAACTTCTCGTTCAAGGACAAGAGCAGAGTGGCTACCACTTGTCCACATAGGGAAGTTTCAACATCTCCATGCTGAGGATTTTTTTTTCCTAAAAATTTAAATTAAAATCTCAAAATCACTTCATGCAGCCGCAACATGTCAAACACATGGGATTTCACACTTCCCACTTGAGCTGGTTCTGAAGCTGCTGTGTCTTCTCCTGCAAGTAAAGGGAGGTAGGAGACAGGGAACAGGGTGGGACTGATGAGATATGACAGGAAATGCTTCCAACTCCGCCTCAGCACCTGGCCCTGCCTGGCCCCATCAGCAGGCTCCAGCTGGCCCAGGCTCACCAACCGCACAGGCCTCCTTTCCAGCAGCTCCTGGTCACAGCCCCAAGGGCCAATTCTAATGAGAGAAGAGAACGTGGCCCAAGCCAAAGGCACTTCTCTCCCAAGCAGGGAGCCACATCATTGTAGCAACTCCCTTGGCTACATTTACTGATTTAATTTATACTAAATTAATTTATACTTCCTTAGAAGTTAAAACATTCTCAAAAAGCAAATACTCCCAAGTCTACCCCTGACTTATGTTTGGTATTCTCCATCAGATCGGAGGTGTCAAAGGAGGTCTATGCATTTCCCTTCCAACTTGAGTGAGCACTGGGAGCAGAGATCAAACCTCCTGATCTGTACAGCCCTGCAGAACCTCCATACACTGAGACTTTAAAAATGCTTTTTGATGAGGGCAGCATTTTAAATCCTTGTTTTTCCAATGGGTATAAAAGTAAAGTTCTGCAAAGTAGCAGTGTCTGTTTTAAAAAAGCAACAACAAACAAAAACAAAACACACACTATATTTCAGAGGAGGTGCCAAGACACTGCAGTGACCAGGAGCTCAGCCAGATGGAGTCAAGGGAAACCATTGTTCTTCCTGCAAGGAAGGGATGGCCTGCGCCACACAGTGTCTCCACCACCCTCTGAGCCCAAGTTCAGCGGGGACTTCCCAGACCTCAGAATCCTGCATTACTGAGGATTATATTCAGCTGAGAGTTACAGAAAGTTCCATTAGAATGGGTTAAACAAATAAGGTGCTTATTTGTCTTAAGCAACAGAAAGTTGAGAGCCGGCTCTCCAGGGAGGCTTCATTGGTGACTGTCTTATTAATCTACCATTCATACATGTGGCTTTTATTGAGAGATAAAGATGGCCACACAATGCCTGAAGCAGTCTGGCATCATGTCTCCATTATGGGAAGGAAGAAGGGTACATAGCAAGCAGCTTTTTGTTCTTCTTCTTTTTCTTTTTCTTTTCTTTTTTCTTTTTTCTTTCTTTTTTTTTTTTTTGCGGTACTGGGGAAGGAAACAGGGTCTAAGTTGCAGAGGGCCTCACTTAAGTAGCTGAGGCCGTCTATGAACCGTGATCCTCCTGTCTCAGCCTCCCAAATGCTGGGATTATAAGCATGTGCCATCATGCCTGGCCTAGCAAGCAGCTTTATTTTTGTTTTATTTTATTTATTTATTTATTTATTTTTTTTGCGGGTCTGGGGATAAAACCCAGGGGCATTGGACCTCCGAGCTACACCCCCTGCCCTATTTTTTAGTCTTTATTTTGAAACAGGGTCTAAGTTGCGGAGGGCCTCACTAAGTAGCTGAGGCTGTCTGCGAACCACGATCCTTGGGTCTCAGCCTCCCAAATTCTGGGATTACAAGAGTGCATCACCACACCCAGCGCAAGCAGCTTTTGATTGGATGGCTTTATCTTCATTCAAGAAGAGATGAACCTCCCCTTGACTTTTGCCTATGTTTCAAAAGTCAGAATTGTGTCTCAATGTCTTCTCTAGTGGCAAAGAAAGCTGGAATTTTAAACATTTCACTCTATAATCCCTATAAGGGCAGAAATAGAGGCTAAGCACAACAACTTGTACTATCTGTGCCATACACTCAGATACAAAGTCAAGAAGACCTTGATGCCCTCCCAGGAGGGAGGACGTGGGGGTGGCTTTGGGTTTTGCTCTATGTGAAGAGCTATAATAGATGTATTATATCTCATACTCAGAAAAGCCTTTCTGGCTTCCAGATGTGTTCCTTCCCACTTAACATGCTGATCCCATGCATTCTCTCATGTAGTCTCGCCACGATTCTCCAAGCCAGGTGCTACAGAATGAGTTACGTGTCCACTCACTCACAATTCATATGCTGAAACTGCAACCCTTCCAATGTGGTGGTGTTTGAAGGTGGGGTCTCTGAGAGGTGACTGAGTCATAAGGGCGAAGCCCCCATGACTGAGATGACTGCCCTTTTGAAAGAGATCCCAGAAAGCTTGCTTGCCCCTTCTGTCACTCAAGGTCACAGAGAAGCCACCATCCATGAAGAATGAGTTCATCAGATATGGGGTCTGCAGGACCCTTGATCTTGGACTTCCCAGGCAACAGGATGCAAAGAAAAGGGAAATCAGAGGTGGCCTGGCCTAGGAGCCTTAGGCCTGAAATCTAGCTAGAAAAAGAAGCACTCACTCACTGCCTGTCCCATGGATTTGTTCTCTTACCCAGATTCAGCTCTGCAGGCACTATGTGATTTTTTAAAATGCTGTATTTATGCAGGCCCAAAGAAACAGGCACGTAACAGCAAGGCAGTGAGTGTCCACTGCATCCCACAGCCACTGTTGACGGAGGAAAAGGTTTCAGAGGCAAGAAGCCTCTAGAGCAGCAGTTCCTACCCTCTCCGGAGTCAGTGACCCCTGGGAGAACCCGAGGAAGGCTCGACTTTGTCCTAGTAAATTGCACGTATGCCTGCATGCACAATATTTCTGTGCAATTATCACAGTGGGAAAGACCTCCCCAAAAGCACACTCATGGGGTCACAGTAAGAACTCCTGGTCCAAGGAAAGTCATGCGCTTTTGTTTCAGAACTGTTGGCCTCCCTGAGAGAAGCCCCAGTTCCTCTGCCAGGCAACTCCCAGCTGGTCCTTCCCCAAGGAAGCATTTGAAACAGTGAGAACATGAATTGTCTCTTGGTCCCTCCCACCTCAAAGCCTTTAATGAACAAAACCCTGAGCACTTACTGTGCAGCAAGCTGTGGGAAGTCAAAGGACTTGACATGCATTTTCTAGAATTCTAATCTTCATAATAAACTTGTTAAGTGGATATTATCCCCATTTCAGATGAGGAAAATCAGGCTTAAAGATGTTAACAAACTTGAATGTGGCCACACAAATAGTAAATTTTAGAGTGCAGAGCCAAAGTCAGTCACACCCAGGGTCTGTGCCTGCTCTTCCCAGCACCACTCTATGGACTTCCATACAAGGGAGAGGTCGTATTTTGGAGGACGCAAGGGAAAGCTCCCTTTGCCACCCCAAATCTATCCTTTTCCCTCTGTGTGACACAGAGCCTAAGATGTAGCTAAAAGGAGAAGTAATGCCTCACTGTTTTTTTTAACAAATTTTTTATTGAACATAAATGGTATACATTTAAACTATATTTGGTGCCCTCTCACTGTTTTATGTCTGTATCTCTGGTTCTGTAAATGCAGCACTTTTTTTAAAAAATAAAAAACCCTACACCTGCAGATCTGAAACTGGCTGCAGAGAATAAATCCGTGATGCTGTCCATCCTGAGTCAGTCAGAAGTATGAACCAGAGAGAGCAAAGGTGGTGCTTGGATGGAAAAGGGCCCAGAGCAGCAGGAGTACGGGTGGGGTGCGGTGGGGTGGGGGAGAACATGCCTGGAGTATCTCTGAAGATATAATGAGGAGAATTAATTGGCAGATGGAAAGAACCTTCTTAGATAAAATGTATAGCAAGAAAAATAGTTAAGAAGGCATCTGATGATAAATCCAGAGGTACAGGGGCTGGAATGAGGGCAGAGGACATGTCCTGCTCTATCAGCACTCTACTGAAGGACTACAGCAAGGAGCAGGCCCTTGAAAATGGCATTAGAATGGACTGTCTTCACCAGGTGTCCCTCGAGGTGCTAAGTTGGGGCCGGAGGGTAAGTCAGGAGAGAATATGTCGTTCACATTGGAAGAGCCCCGCAGCTGATGGGGTCAGAGCTCGGGGGGGAAAGTTGAGGTGTGGTTCAGTACAATTTGAAATCTAGGAAATAAGATCAAGTGAGAAGAGGTTAGGACAAACTGAGAGGAAGAAGAAGAAACCACTGTGTTCTGGGTGTTTGTTGATACCCAGCACACTGGGCTTGCTTTCAGATGCCAGAGGCAAAGGGCTTGGTGAGTAAGAGAGTCTTGATTAAAGGACCTGGAGAAGGCAGGCACCTTCCCCCAGTGGCACGGGTGTTCAGGAAATCAAATAAAAATTGTAACATCAAATACAGAAAAATACTTAATGTGTTATGAGTCCACAGGACATTATGTTTTTCAAGGATAGTAGAAGGATATAAGGCAAATCTAGTCAAGGAAATCATTATGAGTGTAGACAAAGAGTAAGAAACAAGGATTTACAATTTTGTGTAAGTAATAATCACAAACTCTGCATGATGATGCGTGACTTTAATCCCAGTACTTGGGAGGCCAAGACAGAAGAATCCCAGGATCCAGGCTAGCCTCTGCAACTTAACACAGATCCTTGCATACTAGTGAGACCTTGTTTCAAAACAGACATACACACAGACAGACGGACGACAGACAAAAAGGAGGGCTGGGGTGGAACTCAGAAGTAGAGCGGCCCTGGGTTCAATTCCTAGTAAAATAAAATCATATCATAATCATAAATATCCAAGAAAGTAAGGAGTAAATAAATGAGGGGTCATAGTGTGATCATTAGTAGTGTGGGTCTGGAATTAGAATCCTTAAATATTGGCTCTGCCCCTTGAACATTGTGAAAGCTTTAGAAAATTTACTTAGGTTATTTAAGATTCTGTCTTCTCACCTAAATGGGTATAGTGACAGCACCTGCCTGCTAGTACTGCTACTTAGCACAGGGCTTGAGATATCCCTACATATCTGTTGAGCAAAAAAGCATTCAATAAGTGGTAGCCAGAAGTATTATTGCCATTATTGAGATGCATCCATAAAAATATTATTGAGCCACTGAAAATAATTTCTAGAAGTATAAGATGTTTATGAACAATGCATCGAGTTTTTAAGATTACAAAGTATGTATGCTTTATTTTTGTTTCTATATCTATGCAATGTATTTGTGTTTATAGGTATTTCATATAAGCATATACTTAGGTGATTAAGAAAACAAGACAGATATAAAAACAAATAGCCAAGGAGAATATGCAATTCCTTTTGCCTTCAAAAGTGAAGAAAAGAAAAAACAACTTCAATACTGCCAAAAGAGGGAAAAAGTCTTTTTAAGGGGAATGTGCTCCTGAGGAATTTCTTTGATGTGAGCTTATAAAAAATTCCTGGCTGTCACTGCTGCTCCCACCTCCACCGAGCCTTCTCTCTTCTCTTCCATTTGTGAATCAAGACTTGAGTCTTTCCAGTCCAGGAAATGGCATCAGCCATCTCCATTACCAGCAGCATTATAAATAGTAACTGTAGCAAGCCCCCTCTTGGAAGACCACCTCATTTGATTTCAGAGTCCTCATTGGCATTTTTTTGTTGTTGTTGTTGTTTTTTGTTGTTGTTGTTGTTTTGAGGTGGTGGCATAGGGGATTGAATCCAAGGGCATTCTACCTCCAAGCTATAGCCCTGGCCTTTTTTTTTTTTAAATTAATCTTTTGTTTTGAAACAGAGTCTCACTAGGTTGCTGAGAACCTTGCTAAATTGCTGAGGCTGTCCATGAACCTGTCTCAGTCTTTGAAGTAGTGAGATTTTGGTGTGCACCACCGTGCCCACCCTCACTGGTCTTTATAACAACCTCCACCTGATAAATTAATTTGAGAAGGACTCTACCTACTGCTTGTCTCAGTCTGAGCTGGATAACCTTATCCGGGACCAGCAATTAAATGAGTGAATCAAGGATGTCCACTTGAGCCGCACTAATCAGGAGGAGCCAAGTACCCTATGCAGACATCACCCAGGGGCAAGTCCAGGGCTTCTCAGTTAAGAGAAATGCAGCCATGGAAAACACCTCAATCCCTTTCCACTAATTCCCACTGTTTACAGTGGACAGGTGAGAAATGAGTTCCAAGCTCTGAGGACAAAGCTGGTAGTGAAAGTAGGTCCCTTCCTCTTTGTCCATAGAGCTCCCCCTCCTCCCCAGGCAAAAGAGCACTTTTGACAAAAACCAAAACAATTATAGGAGCATACTAGAGTGCAGGTGAGTTAGATGCAAGTGTCTGAAATTAGATTTCTGGCAGGTAGGCAGCCTTTGCAGGCTTCGGCGGCTGTCCTTTTGTGCAGAAGCGTGGACAAAGCACCCTACGCTCAGCTGCTAAACTCGGCTCCTCATTGTTATCCAAACAATGGAGTCAAGAGGTGGAAGCAATGGAGGCAAATATGGCTCTTGTGCAGCCAGCTCTGGGCCCAGGAACAAGGAATCCTGGGGCAGTGATTCAGTGAGGCTCTGTATTTTGAGATCTTCCCTTTCAGGCAGGTTGGACGAATAATTCCATATGGTCCATGGGGAGGAGGAGGGGGAAACTTCTTCCATCCTCCCACCCTGCCCACACAGGGGAGCCTCAGGACGAGGTGCCATAAATGTCCACTTGCTTTATTACCACTCTTAGAAAGTCAGGGCCAACTCCCTGGGACCCTTCTCCACCACTGACAAATTACTTCTAAGCGCTCCCTCCTTTGATCCTTCTAACAGGAGGCTGTGCAGCCTATCAGGTTAGAGCAGGCAGCCTCCCAAGGGGCAGATGGAAGAGGAGGTCTCAATTGAAGAAAGTTCATTTGTGGGAGGGGGAAGGAGGCCCTGAGAAGTCGGACAAGCCAACTGGCTTGGCTGAACTCTAGGAGAGAAGTTCATTAACGCGGGGCTCAAGTCAAAGTGCCTCCACACTTCTGAGTGTGTGTATATGTGCTTTCTCTCTAAGTTTTAACCTCCTCGGTAATTCTTCTCCCTGCTTTTAGTAATAAACCAACTTTTCAGACGGATTCCCAAGGTTTCTGAGGCCATAAATATTTGCCACCTGCCTGCGACATTTGCAACAACTACATATACATGTTCTCTACTGGCATTTCCCAAACCCTCCTCCCTACTACCATCATTATCTTCTCTTTCTAAAATTCAAGCAGGTCTAGCAGCTCATTTAAGGGTCCTTAAATGTGTGTCCTTAGCAAATATACTTTTAAATCTCCCCAACACATGACCTTTTCCCCATGGAGCTGCAGACAAAGACGAATGCTGAAAGGGAAAAGGACCAGGCTGAAATCTGAGAAGCCATACTGTCCATCAAGTGCTGGGAATACCTGGTATACTGGGGCACTGGGAGAGGGCTCAGTGCCCTTGCATTCATCTGTACCATGAAGTACATCTCCAAATTCAATGCACACACTAATTTCCCCTGTTCTTGTAGGGCAAGCTCTTCAGACTTCAGTAACATAGGGATGGAGTTTTAACTACAGGTAACAACCAATGGTAGGTGCTTTCGTGAAGATTATTCACTTTGTGCTCACCTGGGAGAAATGTTAAGCCTTAAATGTTAAGCCTGGGGGGAAGAAATAAGACTAACTTTTTTGAATACTGCATTTTGCTCCATGAAGTAGATCATACTAGCATCACCATCAAGAAACGGAAGCCAAGGGGGCTCATAACTTGCCTATCATCACATGGCTAGTAGAGATGATAAAGCCAGAGTGGAGAGGGTTGCCTGGCTCCAGAGCCCCTGGTCTACACCCCTTTCTCTGGCAGTCCTCCTCTCTTCTGGGCCCGTGATTCATTCACAATGCAGATCACATCACAGGAAGAGACTTGGGGACCAGTCCAGCTCATATTGATCTCTCCTTCCTCTGCTTTTGTGTTACGCTCCTAGTCTGCAGCATTCCTCCCAGCAATTGATCTCTTTTGTATCTTCTGCTGCTCTCTAATTGCTTTGTGCATGTCATCTGGGCTTGCTAGCCAGTCTCTGCTCTCAGATCCTCTCCCTTCTCCCACAGCCGCTGCCAGCCCCCAGGGAATGCCTGTTGAGCCACTAGTTTGAAAGACACAGATGCGAAACCTAGTTGGCACATGCTTTTTGGAGTCCAGAATTTCCCAAGTCAGAATCCTCCCTAATTCTACCTTTTTGGTCTCTTTTGCTAGCTAAAAATGGTGCATATAAAGAGTTCTAAAGAAATGGAAAGATGCTTATGATAAAATGTCAAGCTAAAAAAGAGATATCATATAAAAATAGATACACTTTGTGAACTCAACTATGTTGAAATGCATTAAGATACTGGAGAAAGCGAAGAAAAAAGGAAAACAAAGACTGGGGAAAATATGTCAAAGGTTAAAGGTTATGACTGATAGATGGGACTACAAAAGATTGCAAATTTTTTCGGGATTTTTTGTGGTACTAGGGATTGAAGTCAGGAACATTCTACCTCTGAGCTACACCCCCACCCTATTTTATTTACTTTTTTATTTTGAAACAGGGTCGTCTTGCTAGGTTGATGAGAGTCTCATTACTTGCTGAGGCTATCCTCAAACCTGATACTCCTGTCTCAGCCTCCCAAGTAACTGGGATTACAGGCGCACACCACCATGCTCAGCTGCTATTTTTTAAATTCAGTTTTTTGTGTTTCTTTTGGAAATGTCAGAAATTACATTTTGAAAAAATTCCAGAATGAATATTAAGTTGGATTCTATTTGTAGAGAGGAGTTAGTAGGAATGAGCTTGGGAATGAAGAGGTATAAGTGGTTATATAAATTAGGAAAACATATCAAACAAGTATATTACTCAGAGGCCAACAGAAAAATAAAAATTAGAAATTGAAAATAGGAGAGGGCTGGAGATGTGGCTCAGTGGCAGAGTGCTTGTCCAGCATGCTCATGAGGCCCTGGATTCGCTCCCCATCACTACACACACCAAAAAAAAAAGGGGGGGAGGGGAATTCAATGCAGGAAATTGGTTACCTAGGTGACAGAATGAAGGGGAAACATAGGGATTACCAGGAATCAAGACCACACCATGGGGGTTAGAACCTGGAACAAACAACCTCATTCCTTTTTTTTTTTTTTTTTCTTTTTGCAATACTGGGGATGGAACCCAGGGGCATTCTACCTCCGAGCTACACCCCCAGCTTTATTTTTTATTATTTATTTTGAAACAGAGTCTCACAGAGTTGCAAAGAGCCTCACTAAGTAGTTGAGGCTCTCTGAGAACCTCGATCCTCCTGTCTCAGCCTCCTGAATGCTGAGATTACAAGTGTGCGCCTCCACGCCTGGGTAAGCCTCATTTAGTCACAGAGAAAATGTGAGAGGCAGAGAGGGCAGAGAGCCTCCCCTTTCTTTCCACCCTTCAAATTTCTGCCAATGCCTTCTACTGGCCAAAGTTGGCCATGAAGCCTGAGAAATGTATTCTGTATGGGACTGGCACCTTAAAAAACAGGGCAGAGACGAAATTGGCAAGATGAGTCAGAAGACAAAGCAGCCCACAACCGGAATGAAAGGGGTAAAATTATCAAATAGAATCAAGATCAGGCCAATAAAGACTAGAAGTACACATGCTGGCAGTTTTGTGAAGAATACAAGTGTTATACATACACAATTCAAGGCAAACACAATATCGAGTTTAACAGTCAACTCTTGACACCCATGTATCAGTTTACTAGGGCTTCCACAACAAAACAGAAGGGAAATTAACAGAAATTTAGGCTGGGGACTTAACAGAAATTTATTTTTCACAGTTCTGGAAATTCAAAATCAAGGTGTCATTAACTCTGGTTCCTTCTGAGGCCTCTCTCCTCCCAGGCCTGCTGTTGCCATGTCCCCACATGGTCTTTCCTCTGTGCCCATACAACCCCGGTCTATCTCTATGTGTCCAACTTTTTCTTCTTACAACAGTCATATTGGAATAGGGCCCACCCCTAACAGTTCCATTTCAACCTAATCACCTCCTTAAATACCCTGTTTCTAAATACAGTTACATTCGGAGGGACTAAGGTTACTTCATCAACATATGAATTGTCAAGGAGATACCATTTAGCCTATACAAACCAATGTTTCCCAAACTTTCTTGATGATAAAAGTCCCTGGGAGTCACTTGTTAAACAGTTTGATTTGCCCAGACCTGGTGTGGTACCAGGTCACAAATTTTTCACTAGCCATCCCATTAACAAAGTCTAATTCCCATTCCCTTTAACTGGATTGACCTTAATAATTTACTTGGCCAATAGGATGCAGCAGAAAGGATGCTGTAGAACTTCTGAGGCCTTTCAGCCTTTGCCTAGGCCCCTTAAAACACTCACATTGAGGGAAGCCAACCACCATGTAGGAAAGTCTGATCACTAAGGTCACCATGCTGCAAAGAAGCCTGAGCTAGCCACATGGAGAGATCATATAAAGAGAGAAAGATGGCAGCCAACCCAGCTGCTCCAGCCCAGCCCCCAGACATGGCATGAAAACATATCCTGGACATTCCAGCTCCAGCAAACACAATGTATGTGTGTATGGAAGGGAGGGTCAGGGAGGAATGCAGCTCATGATAGTGTAAAATCTGTATTTGGCCTTTGTCCCCATTTTCTGACGTATAGCTCCTAAAACTCATGGAATCCCTGCAGTGATACTGGTGATTGGTGGGTGGGGGCCCTTAGATAGTTTCAAAATAGGGGCTTATTACCAGAAGGACCATAGCATGATTAGAAGGTTGGGGCTTTCAGCCCCACTCCCTGCTAGAGGGGTTAAGAAGAGAGGCTGTAAGTTACACTGATCACCAATGGCCAACGACTTAATCAATCATGCCTAAAGAATGAAACCTATATAAAAACCTACAAGGATGAATCCAAGGAGCTTCCATATGGCAGAACACGTGGAGGTTCCTGAAGAGGCACACCTGGAGAGGCAGACTGGGGTTGGGGACAGAGACCTGAGCTCCTCCTTCCCATGTGCCCTGCCCAGCATGTCTCTCTCACCTCACTATTCATCTACATCTTTTGTAAAATCCTTTATAGTAACAAGGTACATGTTTTTTTTTTTTTTTTTTCCCTGAGGACTGGGAGCTGCTCTAGCAAATTGACTGAACCTGCTGAGGTGGTCATAGGAACCTCAATTATTAGCCAGTTAGAAGTATAGGTTACAAGTTGGGGCCTGCAATTGCCATCTGAAGTGGGGGGGCACTCATGGGACTGATATGTGGATCTCACTCCAGATAGTGTCAGAATTGAGTTGAACTATTAGACACTTACTTGATGTCCAGTGAAGAACATAATTAATTGGTGGCTGGTAGGGAGAAATCCCTACCTATTTGGGTGACCAAAGGTAAAGGATTCTATGTTAACTGGCTTGGGTAAGAGTTGGAAAATTCCTGTAAAGATACACATACATACACACACATTTACATATATACATACACACACATATATACATATATACATACACACATATATGACATTTACAGACAGAATTGAAGCCCAGATATATGTTTCAGTGAACATGTCTCAGTCATCCTCAACTGTTGGAGCACCACTAGCTGAGGTCCCAGACACTGTGAAGCAGAGCACACAACTGTGCTGTGCCTGGATTCTTGACCTATAAAATCACGAGCCAATAAAATGATGTTGTGCTACACCACTATGTCTTGGGATCAGCAACAGGTAAACAGAACAATTTGCCAGTGTTTGAGCGACCTTTAGAGGTAATCTGGTCAATGCTCACGCAATTAGGATTGTAAAAATAAATGACAGTGCTCAAGCCGGGCGTGGTGGCGCACGCTTGTAATCCCCGCGCTTGGGAGGCAGAGACAGGAGGATCACGCAGGTTCGAAGCCAGCTGCGCTGGCTTAAGAGACCCTGTTTCCAAAAAAAAAGTATAAAAATAGGTCTGGGAGTGTAGCCTGGAGGTAGAAGGGCTTCCAAAAACCCCAGTACCACCAAAAAAAAAAAAAAAGACAGTGCTCAGACCTATAACTTTTTGAAGGTGAAAGTCAGAAGTCCTGGAAGAGCCAGGAGTGATGGCACACGCTTGTAATCCCAGTACTTGGGAGGCTGAGACAGGAGGATCACAGGTTTCCTGCCAGCCTCAGCTACTTAGTGAGGCCCTCCACAACTTACTGAGACCCTGTTTCAGAATAAAGAATTAAAAAAAAAAAAAACAGGGGTAGGAGTGTAGCTTGGAGTTAGAATGTTCCTGGGTTCAATCTCCAGTACCACAAAAATAAACTAATAAATAAAATAAAAATTAAAAATTAAAAATAGGGCTGGGGGCCGGGCGTGGTGGCGCACGCTTGTAATCCCCGCGCTTGGGAGGCAGAGACAGGAGGATCGCGCAGGTTCGAAGCTAGCTGCGCGCACTGGCTTAAGAGACCCTGTTTCCAAATAAAAATGTAAAAATAGGTCTGGGAGTGTAGCCCAGAGGTAGCAGGGCTTCCAGGAACCCCAGTACCACCAAAAAAAAAAAAAAAATAGGGCTGGGGGTTTAACTCAGAGGTAAACACCCCTGGGTTTAATTCCCCAGTACCATAAAAAGCAACAGCAACAGCAGCTCTGGAAGGATTCAGAGATGTTGAAAAGTCAAACACACAGCAACCTGCATGTTTCAGCTACTGGACTTTCACACAACTCAGTGTATCTGAAAGCCCTGGGCTGTTCCCCTCTTTTCTTTCCCCCAGTCATTCACCACCTTCCAACCCCATTCGAAAGTTGCTTCCTGAAGTAAGTGGGATCTGCCCTGGTTCTAATCAGACTCAATCTCAGCCTCAGTCTCAAATGTTTCCTCAGAGCCAATGCATAAGATAATAAAGAAAATGAGGCAGATTGGGAAAGTGCGTTGTGAGCTGTAAAGCTCTGTTTAAGCTTGTTGCATGTATTCCAGCTTCCAGGATGCTCGTTACACAGGTCGGCATAGCTGACGTTTTGGTGTCCAGAATTAGGTGGTCACAGGGAAGGGCACTCTAACTCCTGCCTCCACATCACCTTTCCCTAAGCTCCTTGAATCCATTGCACACTGTGAGCTCACAAGCTGACATCACCTACAGTAACAACATTTTCAAAGTTCAACATTTGTGGATACTTGATTAGTGTCTCAGAATACTCTCCATCTCCTGGCAGGGCTAACCAGTTATGCTCAGCCTTCTCTTGGTGCACAGGACACACAGAAGATCAGAACTACTTGTTCCATTGCAGGGAGACCCTAGGAGTTAGGTTTTGTTAGACAATTTTCCTTAGTCTCTTGATTTTCCTTGGTCTCTCATTTTTCTGAGCATATTATAAGCATAGACCCTGACAGCTTTTCCCCAGATTATCAAGGATGTTCATATTGTACACAGCCTTGAAAGATAGAGACATCATTTTCCCCTCTGAGGCAGAGGGTAGATTTATTTTCTAACATGTATAATAAAGGTAATGTTCCCTCTGAGACAAAGATTGGGCAGATTTGCTTGCAGCACCTTTAAAAGACTAGAGTTTATAGCCAGGCATGGTGGTGCATAATTGTAATCCCAGTGCTTGGGAGACAGAGACAGGAGGATTGCAGGCTTGAGGCCAGCCTCAGCAAATTAGTGAGAATGTTTGGAAAAAAAAAGAATAAAATAGGACTGGGGGTATAGCTCAGAGGTAGAATGTCCCTGGGTTCCAACCCCAGTAGACAGACAGACAGAAAACACACACACACGTGCGCGCACACACACACACACACACACACACACCACACACACGCACACACGTGCATGCACACACACAACTTTCCTAAATTTGGGGTTCCTTGGCTGAGACAAAACCCCACCACATGCACAGCATCCCCCTGGGCCCCTGTTGCACTACCCTGTGGGACCTGGGGGTCAGGAGGCCCACACAAATACGCTGACACTCCTGCTCCGTGTTTGCATGGTAGTTAAGTCCTTTGCCACCAACTTGGGGGTCTCATATCTTCTGTCAGCCTCCATGAAGCCAAAGCAGGCTAACTTGTGAGCTTGCCTGTATGTAAAATCCCAGCCCTTGACACTTCACAGCTCCTAACATCAGGCCATAGAGAACACACACCTCTCTTCCCAAACACCTGCTCCAGCTGCTGTCCTTCTCCCTGGTCCAAGCACTTTGTTCTCTTGATTATAGCACCCACTGCCTGTGCTGGCACAGTCCAAGGTAAATGTAATTAAGTGACTAACTCAAGTGCTAGACACCAATTTCTGTCAGAAGCAGCCATGCTGAGCGGATAATGATATTAACTGCAGCGACGGCTTTTGCTCTGAAGGGAAATCTCAGAAATGTCTCTTCCCCCTACATACTAGAGCCTTAGGAACTCCTGTCAATGGTGCAGACTCTAAAGCTGCTGGAGATCTTCACCTCACCTGCCCCACTCCTCCCGGGTGTCAGGATGCCTTGGAAGACTGCATCTACATACAGGATTCAGTGCACCTGCCATGCAAGCTTGCCTGCCTGCCTCTCACTCTGTCCTTGAGAGTACAGCTTAATAGGATGATCGGCCGGTCATCTTCACATATATGACATTTACTTCTGGAAGGAGTAGAGAAAGGAGAGTGATCCAGAGCCTTAGCCCATACCCAGGACGCAGGAATGTATCTTCACAGACAGCATGATCCATATGTTGCAGAAGCTTATTGCTGTGTCTTTCAAAAAGATAGTCCCACCCCCATCAAAGTGAGATCTAGACAATGCTCTCATGGTCATCGAGATCAATCTTTAAAACAAAGCATCAATTTCTTCAAAGCATCACTCAACACCATTCCTTTCTGCTGCCCCTCTCCCACCGGGAGAATAAGTGTCCACACACTCCCTCCACTGTCACCTGTCAAAACCCCCACTGAGGAGGGATCTGACACACTCAGGCTTGGAGGACTGATCAGGCCTGGCAACGGAAACAGCTTACATCAAAGCAATGAGTTACTTTCACAGTGGGATGTGATGAGCAGGACAGAGAGGTTTTCTAAGGGAACTGTCAGATAGTTTTTTACTCTGAAGAAAAGATGAGTAAGTCTATCAGCCTCAGAAACACAAAAGCAGTCAGAAGTTAGCAGAGATCTCAGCACTTACCTGCAACAGGCTCTGGTTGGACACTGTGGATTCAGTGGTGTAGGAAACAAGGTCTCTCCTCCCAAACTCATGCAAGCACACTGAACTTTAAAATATCATTACTCGCCTGGCATGATGAGGCACACTTGTAATCCCCGCGCTTGGGAGGCAGTGACAGGAGGATCGCGCAGGTTCGAAGCCAGCTGTGCTGGCTTAAGAGACCCTGTTTCCACATAAAAAAGTATAAAATAGGTCTGGGAGTGTAACCCATGGGAGTGTAGCCCGGAGGTAGAAGGGCTTCCAGGAACCCCAGTACCACACACACAAAAAAATACCATTATTCATTTGCTAAGCACACTTTTTTTTTTTTTTTGGTGGTACTGGGGTTCCTGGAAGCCCTTCTACCTCCGGGCTACACTCCCAGACCTATTTTTACATTTTTATTTGGAAACAGGGTCTCCTAAGCCAGCGTGGCTGGCTTCAAACCTGCGCGATCCTCCTGTCTCTGCCTCCCAAGCGCCGGGATTACAAGCGTGCGTCACCACGTCCGGCTGCTAAGCACACTTCTAATCTCCTCACAAACATTAACTCACGTAATCCTTACTACAACCCCATGTAGTTTGCCACTGCTTTTACCCCCATATTATAACTGGAAACACTGAGGAACAGAGAAGAGAAGTGAGAGGATAGTCTGTTTATTTTCCATTGCTATAACAAATAGCACAGTCTGGGTGATTTAGTAAAAGACGATATTTATTAGTTTCACAGTTCTAGACATTGGTAGGTCTAAGAACATGGTGCTGGCATCAAGTGTGGGCTTTTGTGCCATGTTATAATGCGATGGAGAGGAACCACATGCCCAGCTGAGCATGCACGCTTGCTTAGACTTCTCCTCTTCTTATAAAGCTATAATTCCATCACAGGGGTCCCAGCTCCATGATCAGATCTAACCCTAATTACCCCCAGAGGCTTACCTCCAAACAGCATCACCATATAAATTTGGAGATTAAGTTTCCAAGACATGAACTTTTGGAAGACACATCCAAACACAGCAAGAACCAAGATTCAACCCAGGAAGTTTGCCTCCAAAATCCACGTACCTAGCCATTGTGGCAAAAGTCTTCAAGAAACAAGTGGCACAAAATATCCGCAGGTGGCATAAAATACCCTTCACTTTGAAGGCACTCCCTTCAGAGACAGTACTGTTCTAACAGTACTATTCTGGCTCAAAGGAGTCCTGCATCTCCTCTTTAGAATCTTTCTCTTGGGGTCTTATGACTGTTTTCCACTAAACACATCTCTCTCTTCTGATGAAGCAGCCATAGTAAATAAGCTGGCCCTTAGACTAGGTAACTTTTTCTAGGTTGCCACCCATATGTGACCCCAACAATCTGAGACTCTGCCTGGGCCACTCCTAACCTGTCTCAGAGGGCAGTTGCCATAACACAGCGGTAGATCCCACAGGTCTGCCTCCCTCTCCCTGCACCTAGCAGCACCCACCACCTGCCCCCTGCACTGAACCTGCCTATATTCAGGTCACGACAAGTGCACCTGAGGCCTTGACAAGAAGGTGGTGGGGCCACGGGGCACTGGGGAGGGGCACTACCGCCCCTGAGTGCAGGGTGACCGGGTCACTCTGGGCTGACAAGTGACCAATGGGTTGTCCTGGCCTCCCTCAGACCCCCTTCTCCCCTCCCTGGCCCATCTTGTGGAGTTATGAGGCAGCTGACCAGAGCAAGGCAGAGGTGCTATGGCCCAGGTATGCCTAGGCCAAGGGCACCCCATAGTGAGACACTGACCAGAGGAACAGGAGGGGCAAGCGCTGGAGTAACAGCTGGTCAAGAGCCAGCTCCAGTTGGACCTGCCAAGGAGGGCAGGCCCTGGGCCTGGGGATCCCAGAGAAGAGGACTCAGCACAGAAGCCCAGCTATGAAGAGCTTTCCTTAGAGCTGTGAGGGAAACACAGGGGTGGCAGGGAATAAATGAAGCCCAAACAGATTTCTTTGCCAATGGTAGGGAAAGACAGGCAAGAAGCCTGAAGCAAGTAGCAGTCCCTAGGACGGGCTTCACCCTCAGGCATGAGTCAAGTTTTAGCAACTTATTGAGGCATTTTTCAAAACTTCATAAATGGGAAACTGAAGATAGTTGTTACCTATGCTCAGCTAGCTCCTCATTATTTAAATGCATTCACACAAACCTGCCCTTCAAAATCCTCCCTTCAGGTTCATCCCCATCCATCTGCTCAGGTATTAAACATACTGTTACTACACACACATTACTATTTGTTTGTTCCCTCTTTTAACAACCACTTATCAGATATCAGCATGTGTCTGATACTGAAGATATAACATTTTGGGGCAAATACCTTCAAGGTATCTTTGGCATGTTGGGGGGAAAAACACTGAAACACAAACATAAGTGATGAGACTGAGCTCTACATGAGGAGACTACAGACATGAGGGCAGGGTGATCCAGAAAGGCTTCAAAGAGGAGTTCAAAATTGACCTCTCTTCATGAATGTGCAGCTTTTACTCAGCAGTAGGGAGGCAACTGGAGGGGAGGCGATGTAGGCAGTGTTGTCCTTCTGCAGGGCGAAACAGGGAGAGGATGAAAGCCAGGCAGGACCGTGCTAAGGAGTTTGGAATTTACTCCACAGAATTATTACAGAATCACTGAAGGAATTTAACCCCGAGGAATGACATTAGAAGAATGGCATTTTAGAAGCCATTATAATACCTAAAGATTATATAGTACTTGTATTCTTCTTAACTCCTCACCTAATATTAATTCCTCCAATCCTTATAACAACTAATTGAGGCATTATTGTAATGACCTTCACTGTGGAGATAAAGGCACAGAGGCTGGCTTGCCCAAGGTCACAGAGGTGCTAGTGGTGCCTCTTTCCAGCTTCCATGCACCCTTCCTCCCTCCCCACCAGAGGACTCCATCCAGCTCTGTGAAGCAGCTCACCTGCCACTTCCACAGCCTCCTCAACATAAATGGCTCTTCCTCTCTTCCCAAGCAGAGATGCACAGTGACTATGGTGTTCACCGCTGCATCCCCATTTGTCTGTATCCCACCTGATAAGGATGGTAAGATACATCCTTACACCGTAAGGATGGCGAGATCCCAAAGGAACACAGCCACATTTTAAGTCCCCAGTCTTTCCCTCCCAGAACACTTCCTAGAACAAAGAAGGTATTTATCAAATAGATGCAATACCAACAAACATTTTAAAACAAAGACACTCCATGTACTAGTCAGCTAGGACTACCATGATAAAATACTCAGACTGGGTGTCTTAAACCACCACAGTTTATTTTCTCACAGCCCTGGAGGCTCTAAGTCCAAGATCAAGGTGCTAGCAAGTTTGGTCTCTTCCAAAGCCACTGCCCTTGGCTTGCAGACAGCTGCCCTCTTGCTGGCTCCTCATGTGGTTCTTCCTCTGTGCATGAGTCCAGCCATCTCTCCTGGCATCCTGCTCTTCTCCTCCTGTGAGGCCATTTGTGAGAGAGGTCAGGAACCACCCTGAGGACCTCATTCGTACTTAATTACCTTTAACAGGCTTTATCTTTACATACAGTCAGGTTCTGAGGTGCCAGGGGTTAGAACTCCAATAAACAAATTTTGGGGGATAAAAGGAAGCCCAGTGACATCCTTTATGTATAAAAACAGAGCCGGACATGGTAGTGCATGCTTGTGATCCAGCATTTGGGAGATTGAGACAGGAGAAGCGCAGTTCTTGGACACTCTCAGCTATGTAGTGAGGCCCTCTGCAACTTAGAGGAGACCCTGTTTCAAAATAGAATACAAAATAGGGCTAAGGGTGTAGCTCAGAGGTAGAATGCCCCTGGGTTCCACCCCCAGTACCACACACACCCCAAAAAAACAAAACAAAAGAAAACATAAGCCAGGTATGGTGGCATATGCTTGTAATCCCCTCACTTGGGAGGCTGAGACAGGAGGATCACGCAGGTTCAAAGTCAGCCTCAGCTGGCTTAAGAGACCCTGTTCTCAAATAAAATATAAAATAGGTATGGGAGTGTAGCCTGGAGGTAGAAGGCCCCTGGGTTCCATCCCCAGTACCACAAAAAAAGCACAACATATTATTTTGAACTTTTCTGTTCCTCTTTCCCATCACTTTATTTTTATTTTCCTGAGTGGTAGGTTCAGTATTAAAATCTGTAATGGGGAAGATCAGTGCGAAGATTCTGTGTTGGTCAGGACGGATGAGCAGCACAAGAAATAAAGACAGAAGGCACGTCTTTCAGGACTGGAGGCTAGTGGTGATATAGTTAAGGAGGCCTAAATGGAGCCAGAGAAGAGAGGGCCACTGGGGCCACTGAGTCCTCAAATTAATCCTTTCAGATTATGCCATGAAGACTCTGAGAGGGGCCCCAGCGATCCCCGCTCCTTGAATGCACACTGGCCTAAGGACCTGCTTCTTAACTGAAAGAATATGGCAGAGGTAGTGAGATGCAGGTTCTGTGGTTGGCCCTCAAAGCACCGGGACCACCACCTTGCGTTCTCTCTGTCATTGGCTTTGATGAAGTAAACTGTCACACAGTCAAGGAACAAAGGCTCTTTATTTAAAAACCCTTGATGGACTGCCAACAACCATGTCTGTCAGTTTGAAATAAGCCCATCTCCAGTCATGCCTTCACTTGGGACCCCAGCTTGGGTGATACCTCAACTGCAGCCTCAGAAGCAGAGGCCCAGTAAGTTGCTTCTAGACTCCTGACCCACAGAGACTGAGAGAATAAACATGTGTTGCCAGTGAAATTTTACTCAGCCATATAAAGAAGAACAAAATTACATCATTTACAGGGAAATGGATGGAACTGGAGAACATTATGCTAAGTGATATTAGTCAGTCACAAAAAGTGAAAAATTGAATGCTTTCCCCAATATGTGGAAGCTAGGGAGAAAAAGGGTCATAGGAGGAACTCTAGACAAAGAAGGAAAACCCACAGATGAGCAAATAAGGTGACCTAACTGAGGGGGTGGGGGATGGGAATTCCCTAATGTACATGATGTACATTAACAAACATTTCAAAGTCAATCCCTAAGCCAAACATAGGAAGGAGGGAGGTGAAGGGAATGGGGTGGGAACTGCGGAAGGGCTAAATGAGTGATGTGTGCATGTACGCCTCTACCATTTTGTACTCCATTAAGATGTATGACTACAATGCACCAATAAAAAATTTTAAAGCCGGGCATGGTGGCACACGCTTGTAATCCCTGCGCTTGGGAGGCAGAGACAGGAGGATTGCACAGGTTCGAAGCCAGCTGCGGTGGCTTAAGAGACCCTGTTTCCAAATAAAAAAGTATAAAAAATATGTCTGGGAGTGTAGCTCAGGAGGTAGAAGGGTTTCCAGGAACCCCGGTACCACCAAAAATAAAAAGGTTTTAAATAAATTTGTGTTGCTTTAACACATTAAATTCGGAGTTACAGAGGTGGAAAGCTAACACACTGCCCTGAAGGTCCTCTCTCAATCCCCCAAATATTTGCTGCCTTATTGTTTTGACTTATAACCAACTAATCATCTCCCAACATCCACATTTGTATTTAATTCCCTTGGGATAATTTTATCTTGCATATAATATTCATCAGATTGCTTTTGCCTACTGAAAAAGTGTAATGTAGAGTCACCATAAAGGCATGCCCAAGATACTATCAGCCAATATGGAAAAATAAAGATTTAGATTGGCAGCAAGATCCTCATACCCAATCTACCACAAAGTCACTGTATCCTTCCCTAAAGTGCTTGGGAGCACTCAGTCCTCCACTTGCTGAGTTTTTATTTTCTACTTCCTCCCTTCTTCCCCATCAGAGGGAGGATGCTGTGCTCCTGTATCCCCTGGATACCACTGTCCACTATAAACAGTGTTTATACAGCACACGCACATGCGTCCTTTGCTTATTTGCCTCCTTTACGTCAAGATCTGTACAAAGGCGAACTTCATTTTCCTTTCCTCTCCTTTCTTCTTCCTGCTTTGTTCTATTTTAGAGCCAAAAATAATCCTAATCATGGCTAATAACAGCAAGATCAGTACCAGGGATTACACTGGCATCAGGAGAGAGAGAGAGCACCATGCATTTGGAAGTAAATTAGAGCTAATAAAGACCAAAGCCAGCAACTCTAAAGCCCTTAAAGTATCCCCAAAACATTAGAGCCTCCACAAATGTGTCCACCTCCCCAGCCCCTTATCTTCTAATTTAATTTAACCTGCTTTTGATCATGAGTAGCTTTCCAGAAAACATAAAATAGGACCCCTCTTTGCAGTGGTTTTCACTGTGCATTATATTAAAACAATGTCTTTTTTTTTTCTTTTTTGGTGCTGGGGATGGAACCCAGGGACATTCTACCTTGAGTTACACCTATTTTTTTTTTAATTTTGAAACAAGACTCTCTTACTAAGTTGCAGAGGGCCTGGCTAAATTGCTGAGGCTGGGCACAAACCTGTGATCCTCCTGTCTCAGCCTCCCAAGTACTAGGATTATAAGTGGGTGCTATCATGCCTGGCTTTTCTTTTCTTTTTCTTCATTGTAAATGCATGATGTCTGTGAGTTACATTATTTTTGGTCTAGTCTGGAAATGTTTAACTTTTATGCATAAATATCAATTTTTAGAAAAGTATGAAAATGTTCTGATACCTGACTTCTCAATGAATTTTTACACATAACATACTTGTAAGCTGGAGTCATATATACACAGAATGAGGACAGTATTGTTCAGTATAGGTCATAAGGTAAGAGATGGGTATGCCAAGCAGAACTGAGAGAAAAAACCTAAGAGCAAACTGGAAGAGAAACTCTCAGGTTCTGAGAGTTTATATTTTTCACATTACGGAAAATTTTGTGGCCTTCAAAGAAGGAGCTGAAAGGCTGGAGATACTGGATTGGGAAGTGTTCAGGAGCACTAGAAAGAAAGCCAGGGTTCTCTTTCCAATGGAAGAAACAGCAGAGCCTTGTAGAGAAGAGTCGCAGTTAGGAAACCAAGACAAGAAAGGCTGGTCACACACCACTACCCACAGTTTCCCTAGGCTCAAACTCAGTGCCCTCTTGATCCGTCTGTGTATGTGAATACATTAGGGGAGACACAGAGGGAGAAGATATAGCTATGTATCCTGAGCATTCATTTCTTTACAATGTTTGTTCAGAATGAATTATTTTCCTTTACCATTTACTTAGCGTTGTTTAAACATCACCCTTTTAATAAAGAGGTATGCTGTGAACCTGACAAGAGGACTATGAAATCTTCGTGGACCTCTGCATGTAGCTCAGAGGTAGAATGACCCTGGGCTTAATCTCCAGCACCACACACACAAAAGAAAAGCGCCAGGGAGGCAACAGAGGACTTTACCCAACTCTACAACCACCAAGCAATGGCCTTGCCCTGTGTGGGAGATGGCTGGCCTTTGCCTGGACAGGACATGTGAAGAAGTCCCCATCCTGCACAGAAAGGAGCTCTCAGGCTCCCGGGCCCATGGAAAGAAAGAGAGAAAAATAAAAGAGGAAGTCTATCAGTACACTTGTCCCCAGCACTGGGCTCCACGTAGGCATTTCTGTTTACCTCTATCAAGAGAAGGACCCCACTGTCCCCTCAGGGAAGTTAAGTGATTGTTACTAAGTGCTCTAAGCCCTTGGGACCCAACGGGCCTCTCTGCCCCAGGAATCTGGCAGGAAATCAATTTGCTGTCTCCTCACTTTATGAATATTGTGGATGCCCATCAGGTAGGAGGCAGAATCAGACAATCCCAAGGTCCCTCTTAAGGATAACACTCTGTAATCCTCTTATCCAAGATCCAAGGATGCCTTTTGGCATGAAGCAAGGTGAGAACTGATCTAACGTGAGAAAAAGAGGCATCTCCAAAATCCCTTGAAAACTGAGGACAACAGAAGAATGAATAACTCAAATAAATGATCACAGAACTGGACTTTGTTCTGTATCTGCAAAATATGAGGCCAGGCTGGGAAATGAGCTGGGCACAGTGGGAAGCTGAGGCTGGGCTGGAGCCAGGACTCCTTGCTTGTCATGCTCACTTCCCTCCACTGTCGGCTCAACCACCTTTGGCCTGACAGGTTATGCCCTGCCTTTTGGTGCCAGCAGCTGGCTGTTCAGGGAATTTGTTTCTAGATAACAATATCTCAAGGAGTTAAAACCCCTGAGTACACACCAGTCAGATGGTGAGAATGAGGGCCATGGCCACAGCTGGGGGCAGAAAGAAGCCAGCCCAGGATTTTCCAAATCACTGTAAATGTATCGCAACATGGATGGTCTACCTGGGGATCATTAGGGACCCTGAGAAGACCTGGATTAAGTTACTGCCCTCAGAGGTAGTGGTTGACTGAAGGTATTCTCTGCTTTAGGAAGATGAACCTGGAGAGCTAGAAAGGAGCAATGAAGAACCAGAGAGGCTCGTTGGGAGGCTTTGGAGGATAGCTATGCATGAGGTAAGAGATAGGGGTGAGTGTAAAGGAAGGGAAACAGGCACAAGCCATCAAGAGTGACTGGAGCTAAAGACTAAGATGAGACATCCATGGGAGAGAGACAGTTGTGAAGAGAGCCAAGGTTGTAGTCTTGAGATAGAGAAACAATAAATCTGAAAAGAGACCAAGTTCAATTTTAGGCAGGTTGAACACAGTATTTACTTAGGGCCACAAAACAGAGCATTAGAGAACAGAGGCTGAGATCTAAAAGACGTGAACAGGGCAGCCCCACGCATGGCCTGGAGGACAGACCCGGACACAGCAGCACGCCGCCGGGCTGGGCACCTGGTGCCTCCGGGTGTGCGTTACCTTATGTTCCTAGTGCTCTGTAAGCACCTGGAGGGCAGAAAGCTTGGCGTGCCATTCTGAGTGTCTTGCCACGCATAATGCAGGGCATGTGGGAAGCACGGAGCCGAAGCCTCCCAGGCTGCACCCACAAATTGCCTCACCCCTCTCATTAGTTTTCATGACACTCGAAGTCCGGCTGGCCCAGGGCCACGGGCAGGTGGTCTCGCCAGCTGCCCCCTTCTCTTGGGAGAACAACACAGAGGCCTCACACAGGCACACTGGGCAGAAAGGAAGCTTCTCTGTGTTTTAGACCCTGCTAATTTTCCCCTCTGTTCTGAAGGTAGTAACTAGTACATAGAACCCAAGCCGTCTTCAAGTGTCTTCTCTGCCCGAAGACTGTAAGCTGAAACCAAGAAAGTAAGGAGAACTCTGAAGGATAAGAGAAGTAGGCCCCAGAGCCTTGCAGATGAGTCTCTGGCAACACAGGCCCATGCTAGGCAAAGGCCCAGCTCTGGTTCCCAACTGTGCTTTTCCTGTTCCTTCCCGGTGCCTAGTGCAGAGTCTCATTATCCACTTTTTCATGCTCACCCCTGCAATGGGAATAGTAAGGGGTTGCACCTTTCTTTCAAGGCACCTGGTGGGGTCAGGCAGAAAAGGTGGCAGCTAGATGCTGATATATTCCTGATAGGTCGGGTCCCTCCTTTTCCCCACTGGACCCTGCAGCGGGGACAGGAGGTGAAACCTGGGAAGCCAGAAGTGGAGACATTGCAGGACTCCAGACATCCGCGAGACAAACACCAGGTGCTGTGAGACTACAGATGCCACGAGAGGACCGGCCGCTAGCCCCACCCCAAGACCCCCAAGTACATAAATACCCATGCAACTCTGCTGACCATGTGACTGACTCTGCTGACCTCGTGGCTCTGCTGATAAGCCATCGGACCCTTCCCCCACAGTTGGCAGATCTCACGCAAAGGTGCCGGTTGATTAAAGAGGCCTTTAATAACTTGGCTGTTGTTTGCCTCCTTTACAACCCCCGACTCATTTTCAATGTTATAATTCCCCCCCAAAATAGGTATATTCAGCTCCTGTGAAGTTATCATCATTTAGGCACACATTCAAGGTAAGGCCTATCTCTTTCCCTTTGTCTGTGACAGCAGCCAGCAAAGACGATTAGGGCAAGAATGCCTAAGAAGTGTCCAGGCCTCCATCCATCGGAGGGTACCATGAATCTCCATATCATCAGGTGGCCCAGGGTGGGTGTCCTGGTATGGCTCACCCTACCTCTTCTTCATGTGACTGGGAAGCAAAAATAGAACATAAGCTCTGGAACAGACCTCAGCATTATCTTCCATTCTTAGAGTCCGGGACTCCATCCCCAGAGCACACCCACTGTAAATCCCCTCCCACAAGCCTGCAGGCTGCCCCCTCCTCCTGTTCTGGACAGGCTCTGCTGATGGCTGGTCAGTGAGGGCTGCTCTGCAGGGGAGGGGGCTGGCAGAGACTTGCTCCAGGCCACATGCACAGAGGCCCAGGGGGAATCCTGCACTTATGCCCCTCTCCAGGGAGACAGCTGTGATTCCGGACTTCTGGGCACTTTGCCCAATGGCCTGATATCTTGGGGGTGGAGGAGGAGCCCAGTCAGCTCCAAGAAGACAAACTGACGGGAGTTTCTCATAGAGAGGCCCAGACCTGAGGGGGGATTGGCAGCAACTGACAAGCAAGGAAGCTTTGTGCATAAAATGGACAAATGCTCTACTTTTAAAAGTTCCCACCTCACTGCTGCAGAAAGTCTGCAGGAACATCAGGAACTCTTTGGTGATGATAAATGGTGGGGTGTTTTGCATTTTGCGTTTTACAGTAATGACAAGCTATACATATATTTTCTTCATAAGCTGCTAGAGTGAACCTTCATCCCTGCCCTACTGGGAATTTCTAAGGTCTTGTCCTCGTCTCTCCAGTTGGCCCTGACACGTGGCCATTCAAAAGGGCAGGAAACCTTGGCCCCTTCCGTCCTAATCCCTCCTCCCACAATACTAGGTCAGGAAGACGAAGCAAAAGACAAACAAAGTATAGGAAATGTCAATGTAGTTATTTATCCTTTCCCTAGACCCCACCCCCACCCCAAACCCCAAACAACTTCAAATCAAAATCAACATTATTTCTGCAAGGTAATTTCCTCCTCAGAGCTTAAGACAGGGTCAGTGCCCACTGCCAATCAGGTGGACCCTTTGTCTGCTGCCTTTCCCCACAGTCTGGGATACCCAGATCCTTAATCTAGACCCAGGCCACTCCTTAGGTTCTGCTCTCCCAACCCTTCTCTTTTTTAATTTACCTTTTCTTTATCAAGTTTATGTTAGCCATTATAAAAGCAATTCATGTTCATCATAGGAATTTTGAAAAATAAAGCAGACATAGGAAATAACATGACCTAATGTCTCGACTCCACCCCATCCCTCATACATTAACTGCAATGTTTTCAATGTATTTCCTTCTAATCTACTTGTGCATTTTTCCCATTCTGGATCAGATAGTCTGGTTCCCCGTCTCTGTCACTAATTAGTTGTGTGACCTTAGGTAAGTTATTAATCTCCCAAAGCCCACTTTGCTGGCTAGAAGGACAATGGGAGCTGGTGGTGGCAGCTCTGCACATTACAAACTCTACATGGCAGCCTGTGCTGTCACTTCTGCTTTCCAATGAACTCTTTCACTGAAATCAATAATCAGGCCAGTCAATGAGGAAATAGGATTCAATTTATAAAAAATTCACATGATGTACAACTTCTCAAAAACACAGCTATCGCATCCCAGGAGGTAGGTCGTTTGAAACGTGCAATGGCCTCGCCCCATCACTTTCTGTAGGTAGCATAGCCCCAGCAAACAGGAAGCAGAGTCACAACATAATGAGAGCCAAGGATAATTACAAACTACCATTTACTGCATACCTTCTATGTACTAGGAACTCTGCTAAGCTCTTGGCAAAATTATATTCTTCTCAACAAACTTGTAAGACAAGATCTGATCCCCAGTTTATAGACAAGAAAATTTGGGCCCTGAAAAGTTAAAAGGTTTTCTCAAGAGCTCAGAGTTAGAATGCCCAGGGCCTGGGTCTTCTACATCAAAAATTCATACCCCTGTCCCAAGCAGTGACCAGATTCTCTGTGTAGCATTTCTAGCTGTTCCATCCAGCCCTTATCTGGAGCAGACTTCCTGGCTGGTTTTCTTAACTGCTCCTCTGCTCCAAGAACAGGGGCATGATAATCCAGGGAACCATCCTAACCTTCCCTGCTTGCAGCAATCACAACAGAATAAGACAGGAAGATATGTATCAACCTGTGACCTATTTAGCCAGTGTGCCAAGGTAAGGTGAAGGGGAATGGGGTGGGGATGGGATGTGCTGGATTGAAGAGCTCTGACCCAGGGGCCTGGAGTTCATGCTATCTTGGAGTTGATTCTATTTATTGTCATTACCCATTGCTGAGAATGACTCCCCAAATCAATCAAGCAAAATAGCTATACTGACTTTCCATATGAAGAAAATAAGATTCAGACAAGTCAACTAACCTACCCAAAGCCACCTGGCCAGTCAGAGCTAAAGTGGCACTGGCTAAACAGAAGTCTGTCCAACTCCCACGCCTAGGCTTTTCTACCTCACTGCCTTTCTTACCCAGTACCCAAAAGCTCACAGGAGTAGCACAAGGTTTGGGGAAGGGGCACCAAAGACACTCATCTAAGCCTTTCTGAGAGCCTCAGGAAGATGATTTTTACTTGGGCACTCTGATGGCAAGTGCTTGCAGTTATTAAAACCATCTGCCCAAGAATCCAAATTCTAATTTAATCTCCACAGGTAGGCTATTTGCAGGAACATGTAGTTGACACTTGAGGACCACAAAAACCTAAATTCTTCTGGGAGTAATTGCTTACAAAGGCCGAGTCCTCCTGTCCTAGTAGCTTGACCTCCTCCCACTGAGAAGAGAGACTATTCTCCTACCCTCTGAGCCTAGGATGGCCTGCAACTTGCTTTGACTAACAGAATATAGCAAAGAGGACACTGCGTGACTTCTATGCCTCTTCTAGGCCTCCCTCAACTTCAAGAGGGTTTGCAGCTCCTGTTCTGGTCCTCTTGGAACCCTTCTGCCATCATGTAAAGGAACTTTATCCAGTTTGTAGTGGATGATATACAAAGAGACAAACAGAGAGAGCAGCCAAGACTGATCACTCAATATGTGAACAAAGCCATCTTGGGCCATTTGGCCCTGGCCAAGCTGCCAGGTGACTATAGCTATGTGAGTGATCCCCAGAGAGACAAGCTGATGTACTGCCCAACTAAACCCAGCCGAGACTGCTGAATCTTAGACCCATAAGCAAATACAGCTGTTTAAAGCCACCAAGTTTTAGGTATTTTGTTACATAGCAGGAGGATAACTGATACATCCTTCCCACCTACTCCTCTTAACAATGCCCACCCACCTTATCCAGCTGAGAAGTCTTTCTTGGATCTAAGTCTTCCTTGGGAAGCACTTCCTTTAGAAACTTCTTACTGCTAATTATTATATATATATTTATGCAGTGTATCCAACAAGCCCAGCACTTGTGCTAGCAGGCATAGGGTATTCACAAGTATGCAAGTTGAGGATTCTATGCTCAATGAACTCACTATTGTAGACATCCATAAGCCAAGTCTCCAAACAGTGGCAACACGGAAAAGTATGGAGTGTGCATCTGAGCCTGACCACAGACAGCATGTGGTCAGAAGTATGAATAAGAGGGCAGCATAGAAACTGGTTTTCTAACAAATCACCTCACCAAGGATTAATCCAACACACAAATCCACAAATCCATTACTTCTCAGAACAGGGGTGAAATAAAGAATGCAGGGACTGAGGTAGATTGTAAATCATATCTCAGGCAAGGCAGCTGGTGCTGCTCAGGCCCTGAGACTCTGCGGGCTATATGAAATCCCGAGACTGAAGCCAAACAGGAAACAGTTTTGACTGCATAAAGAAGAACCAAGCCCAAGCATTTCACAAGGGCTCATAAAAATGGGAGCGGTTTAGAGCCTGCTTTTATTGATCTACAACTCCTCTGCATGTCCTCAAGAGGAAAACGTCTTCTTTCATATATCAAGCTGTTGGTCATAGTCGAGAGCTCTCTGTTCCTTTGAAGGGAATTTCAAACTCCTGACCAGACAGATGGGTTTTAAACGATCTGGTGCTAACATCAGCTCTAATGCCAGCACCGCTACATGTTCACTAGCCATGTGGCCCTGACCCCCTCCCCTTTCAGTACTGGGGAATGAACCCAGGGGCATTCTACCTCTGAACTATACCCCCAGCCCTGTTTTGTTTCAAACAGGGTCTCACTAAATTGTTGAGGGCCTCATTAAGTTGCTAAGACTGGCCTCAAACCTGCAATCCTCCTGTCTCGGCCTTCCAAGTACTAGATTACAGGCATGTGCCACCATGCCTGGCTCTCAGTTTCTTAAATTATAAAATATACAGATCACACAATTGTTGTTGAACTAAAATGGTATTAAGTGACTGATAGTGTTTTGGGCACATACAGGATGAAGTGTAAGTCCCTTCTCCATGGTTCAACACCCTCGATGACACTCAAAGAGAGCCCCCCCACCAGAGAAGAGCTTGTGAGGTGCCATGGAGGAATGAATGGTTCCATGAATAAAGGTATACTTTGAGTCTTGATGTAGTTGGTAAGGGGATGGCCTAGGCCCCGAATCATTTTGTTCATTTTTGACTTTTTACTGCACTTCCCAAGTAGAGTGAGCCCTCTGTATTCATGGGTTCTGCATTGGTGGATTCAAACAACCACAGATTGAAGATATTTACACATAGGCATACAAAAACTGCATTTGTGCTAAACATGTACAGCTTTTTTTCTTATCATCATTTCCTAAGTAATATAGTATATTAGCTATTTACATACCATTTACATTGCATTAGGTATTATAAGTAATCAAGAAACGATTTAAGATGGGCATTGGACATATGCAAATATAATACCTCTTTATATAAGAAACTTGAGAATCACAGATTTCGGTGTCTATAGAGGGTCCTGGAAGCAATGTCCCAGAATAAAGAAGGACAACTGTACCTCTACATACCAATCCAAGTGGCTAAGGCTTTGCTGAGGTATTTCTAAGAAAGGAACTTAGAAATGCTCTCGGTTGAGTTTTAACCAAGCCAGCTCTCTTCTCTGCCTTACATTTCCATATCCAACAATGAGCCTTTGTGTCCTGGACCCAGATTGCTGGTCCTACAGTAAAACAGTTCACTCCTCCAGTTTCTCTGATGGAATAAATTTCTGATTCTAATTTTCTTGCTTCCACTCCAGCAAAGCACTGCTTCCACATCCAGGCAACCAAGAGTCCCAGGAAGAACTGCTCCCATCACTTCCCGTACCCGCTCCCTATTATCCACTAGTGACCATCACTCCTTCCCCACCTCTCTCACAAACACAGACCCTCACATTCTATATGGGCACAGGAAACTGAACTAACAGAACTAAATCTCCACCAGAGACCAATCGATATCATTGACTGAAACAACATTTCACTGAACATGAGGCGCCAAGTAGATACAGAGCTCGTTCTTCTCTCCTTCTAAGAGTCCATGCACTGACCCTCTGACAGTTCTTGGGACTCCACTTTACTGGTAGTTGTAGATTACCCCCCAGGATGAGCCCCTGTGCAACTAGAGCCCACACGTGGGGAGAAGCTAAAGCTGCTGATGTCAAGCACTGGCTCAGGATAAAGAGAGATGGGCAGCTTCCTACTTGCTCTTATATGGAGAACTTCCCCGGCCCAGTAAGCCAAATTAATGCCATCCATTATCTGTCATTCAAACATCCCACAGCACCCACAGCTTAGTGAAACACAGCAGTTCCCAGTCTCCAAGCATGGAATCTCCAGAGCTGCCCTGGTATTCCCACTCACTCACACTACTGACCCCTAATAAAGGGAAAGAAAGGAAGGATTTTTTAGGTGATTTAATATGGGAAGCCTTCCACTTGGTCCCTTACACATGTGTTCATAATTTCATTCCTAGAATATCCCTATAGGTAAAATAGCATTATTTCCAGGTCACATATGGATAAAGGGAGGTTCACATAGTTAACAGGATTTAGACCAAGGTCTAGGTGGTTCAAACTCTTATCACTTTCTACTCAAAAGCAACACTTAGTGTTGCACTTTCGTAGAATCTATTCTAATATACTTGCCCATGTTTGAGTGGACATCCACCCAAGGATGGAGTTTGTGCCACTGTCACTTGTTCCTACAGCTCCCAGCACACTGTCATGTGCTTGGAGGTGGGGATGATGAACGATGACAGGTAGGAATGCCTTCTAAAGCATTCCCAGAGTCTTCTTCCATCAGAGGCCCACTGAGACCTGATCCCAAACAGAGGCATGTAGCTATAATTACCATATTCTTCAAAGTTTATGCCTTTTCTGCAATATTTAACATACCATGCTATCATGACATGAGTTAAAACCAGGATAAAAGTCATGAGAAAAAGCAGAGCTTCCTTTCCTATCAGCTCACTCTTCACTTCAGAAAGATGCCAGGGCCTTCTCCCCAGATAGCTTTCTCTAGCTTTCAGTTTTGGCCGATCCCCTGATCCAGGTCATTGCCATGAATGTCACCAACATGACCCATACTTGTGGGGTCTCCCTGAAGGTCAAGGTAAACATAACTCATCCTAACAGGAGCCAGTGCTTCTTGCTCTTCCCTGAACCCTCCCACATACTCCAAACCAGGTCCCCTGAGCTTGGACAAAGGGGACAATCAGCTGACAATGGCAACCGAGGCCCACGGCTTCAAATCCAACCTCAGTTTGATGGGCATAGAAGGATGAAGTCAAGGAGAAGCCAAGGCCTGGTTGCCTTGGTGTCTATTACATTCACTTAGCAATCACCATGCCTTCTACTTGTGTAACTCTTCAACTTTCCTAAGGGCTTTCCAGCACCATCTCATCATCTCTTGTTCTCACTGCAATTCTTGAGGTGAATGCCGATGTCCTCAGCACATAGGAACTCTGTGCAATTGTTTTGCCCCTTTCCACCAGCCTCATCATCTTTGAGACCAAAAGACTTTCAGGAAAGAAAGAGCAGGGATGTAATCTTCCCAATAAAAACCCACAGAATTTCTCAGCCTGTGTTCATGTACCTCAGGGCCACAGCAGCACTCTAATTATACGGCTCTCACCTAAGAGCTCTCTAAATCAGCAATGTCCAACGTTTTGTAATGACAGAAATGCACATATCAGCTCTGTCCAATTTGGAACTGTATTAGTGCATATATGTATATTTTGATCACTTAAAATGTAGCTAACACAACTGAGCAGCTGAATTTTTAACATTTGTATATTGTAACTAAGTTTATGTTAGGAGCCATGTGTGGCTAGTGGCTCCTGAGTACCACAATAAAGCTCTGTAGAGTGCCAACCACACTTGGCCACAACAGTAATTTAGGACCTCAATTTGCTACATGGTATTCTATGGGCTAAAGAGAGTGATGAGATTTTAGAGTTTACTGACGAGATTTTACACAGAGTATACTGGTGTATGTGTCCAAAGAAGTATGTGATCAAAGCAGTGACAGTTTGGGTGCTGATCACCTTAACATCAAAATGCCTAAAAACTTTTACAGGCTGAGTAGGTTGAAAACAGAGGAGCTAAAAGCACATCTAGCTCAACCCCTTCCTTTTACACATAGGAAAACAGTCTTGTGATACATGGGTTATACCTGACACATCCTGCATTCTCTAGAGTCCAATGCCATTCCCTACGTACTCCCAAAGTTCCTGACAACCTTCCCAGTGGTTCTTTATCACCAGTTATCCCAGGGCAAGAGTCACACTGGGGAGAAGCAAATAGAACTGTCACCATCATCACCAGTTACTAGTCTCTTCCTTAAGAATTTCACAATGGCCACAGGTCAGGGGTAAAGTCTAGGGTCAGAGGTAAGAGAGCCCTGGACCCAGGCTTAGAGAGGCCTGCAAGGATACAGGGATCACACCTCTGTTCTCCCCCATCCTCCTCCTTCACCCAACCAGCCACCTATTTGGAAAGCCTCCAAATTTAGATGGTCACAAAACCCATTTGTTTCTCTCATTAACTCCACAAAATGGTATCTACAAAATTTGGGGGCCTCTAGGCAAAACTGGTTTAGAGAACTCTCCTTCCCTTTGTTATTTGCTGAATAGATCCCTGGAGAAGGTCTGGATTCTAGAAAGGAAGATTGTGAAATTATGAGAGATATTAAAAAAAGTTTCTTGTAAAAAGAAAATATTTTGGTTCCCCTGGTTTCCTTTATTGGTTATTAAGAAAAATGTAGCACCAGACATGGAAGCTTCCACCTGTAATCTCAGTAGTTGGGTGACTGAGACAGGAGGATCACAGTTTCCAGACCAGTATCAGCAATTTAGCAACTTAGGGAGACTCTGTTTCAAAATGAAAAATAAAATGGGGCTGAATGTGTAGTTCAGAGATAGAATGCCCCCCCCCCCCCGGTTTAATACCCAGTGTCACAAAAGGAAAGAAAAGGAAAAATGTAAATGCATGCCAGCTGCTTATTAGTGTTATCTAGAGCTCTTTGGTCGTCCTGTTTGTTAAGGAGACAGGTCTATGATATGTAACCACTCATTCATCAAATACTTATCGAACACCTTCAAGTCACTACTTGAGGCACAGCATCATTTTACAGAAGAGACAGCATTCATGGTTCAATATTTATTGAGCCCTTACTAGACAAAGTCCCTATCTTCATAAAATGTACTTTCCAGTAATGGGAGGCTCATGATAACCATGTGTGCAAAACAACAATATCACTTCAGAGACTACAAGTCCTAGAAAGGACATAAAAGCAGAAGGATGGGGGATGACAGCGGGCCAGTAAGTGCTACTTCCAGGTGCTTAAGAAAGGCTGCTCTGATGGAATGCCACTTGCCCTAGGGCCTAAATATTGGGAAGGAAGCAACTGAGGCAGAGGGCCAGCACATGCAGAGGCTTGAGATCAGAACAAACGTGGCATGCTAGGGACAGGGGCTGGTGAGCACGTGGGAAGCAGTAGGAGGAGAGGCTGAGAAAGGGGTAGGTTCAGATCATCAGGGATTCATGGGCAATGAAAGAGGTATGGATGTTATTCTTAGTAGATTGGGAAGTCACTTGGGTGTGGAGAGGTTGAGTGTGAAGGATTTGTGAGTATAAATATATATGTATAGATATATATGTAATCATATATATTAAATATTTCCAGTGCAAAAAGGAGAGCAAAGCAGTCCAATACAAAGTATTATAGGAGCTCTGATAACAAAGACACCTGCCTTGCAGGCAGGGGTTAGGAAAGACAGGGCCTTTTGGGCAATGGCATTCCAGGCCATAACATGTAGTAGATGCAAAGATATGGACACATAACAAGGCACACATGACACATGATGGTGCACTGGACACATGAGAAGGCACACATGACACATGATGGTGCACTGGAGGGAATCCCATGAGGTTAGCATGGAAGGTGGAGAGACCTGATCCACACAGAGGAGGGCCTTAGGCACCTGTCCTAGGAACCAAACATATTTTGTAGTCCACTAGATCCCAAATTTGGCTTTTAAAAACACTGGTACTCAAGATCCACACCAGACCAATTAGATCAAAACTTCTAAAGGTGGGAGGGTAGGCACGAGCATATTTAAAGCTCAGTGATATTAGTGCTTGGACAGTGTTGTGAGTGATGCCACTGCTGTAGGTGATGATTTCAGGGGTCATTAAGGGTTTTTGACAAGCAGGAATAATTATTTATTTTCTATAGCATATTTGCTTTTCTAAGGATTGCATTTTATAATACAGTATTTTAATGTATAATACATTCAGATAATAATGACAAATTAATTACCTTCATTTGCATTGAAAATTTTTGAACAGTGTTATAAATGGAGCTATAATTCTTCATTCCTCCTAAACTCTGGATCCCCAGTTTTTGACAAATTTAGAAACTCCAACCAGAAGAAACCATTAGCAATAGAGAGTTGACAGATTTTAGAGCCAGCAAGGTACAGATATAAAAAGAGAAGTGCAAAGAGGCACCATGACAAAGACAAGGTTAGCAGCCAGGCCAAGCTGGAACTCAAGTTCCTTCCCCAACACCATGCTGTATCCTATTTATGCCTCAAAGAAATGTCATCCTAATTTCTGGACGGGGCACTTCTCACAATATGAAGTAGAACATGAAAGAGCACTTCATTTTAGAAAAGAAATATAAGAGAGAAAAATAAGGAGAGAAAAAAGGTCCAAACTAATCAATGGTTTGGGGCAAAGAGAATTTTATTTTTCAAGATAACTCTCATAGTCTTCTCTAGTCGTTGCTTCACACACTCAGGTATTTCCATTTCTGTAAACTGAGAATTTGCCCAGCATAAGACAAGTTTTCCACTGGTTAGAAATGGTTTAAGGTAAGCATTTCAAAGCTATATACTTTCTCCAAAGTTGGAAGCAAGAGACACAGACGACAAAGTCAACTCCCATGACCCAGGAGATACTTGCGGTTTGACTTTTTGAGTCTATATTTGGCAATATCATTGTACAGGAGGCTTGAAATATGTTGCTTATTTTAAAGGTGTGCTAGGCAAATGCAACACAGGGTCATCTGTATTACACTGCTCTGTCCAAGATTTGTATGCAGCAGTGGCCAGCAATGCGGCTCTTCTTCATTGCCTGATGAAGTCTTTCTCTTTACTTTCCTCTGGACAAGTTAGGGGAAGTATATGAAGATCTTAAACACCAGAGAAATTTATCCAAAATAGAAGTAACAGACACCTCAGCCAAGGTCACTGTTCAACTTGGATGCAGCAATAGCTATAAAAACTGACTCTGTACATGTAAGTGCACACGTTCTGCAGAAATTCCAAAAGGTGGTATTTCCTGCTGTTCAGTACAAACCACAGAAGAGGTTAAATTTAAAGTGGCCTGTCAGCTGGAAAAGCGGGAGACAATCCCTACAAAGGCAGATGTTGCAACTGAGTAAACAGAAACGATGCCTTGGCCCATCCTCGGTCATGAAGAGGTAGAAACAAATCCTCAGGCATCAAAAACCAGTCAGGTGGCCCATAAGCAAGATTATATAAAGGGAAACTTGGGAGCAGAAAGACAGAGCTTGGAAGGTAATCCAGAGAAAGCTTGTAGTGAGGAGTTGTTGCTTCTGATTCTAGAGGCACCAAGCTAATCAGGACCATCATCAGTAGGATTCTTCAGCCAGAGACCCTCTGAAGTTGTTTCGGGCCCTTCTTAGACACGAAGCTCTGCCATCATTTGGAGTAAGGGTAAAAGTTCTTAGACATGAGTTGTCTTTCAAAGCTGTGAAACTGCGCTGTGAAGCCTTTTAATACACTCAGATACTTCTCTTTCTTTAATAACTTTAGTTTTGTCTTACAACTGAGTCGTACAACTATCAAAAGAACTTTACTATTCCACACTATCCAGTTTTTCCACAGTGTTGAAGTGGCTTTTAATCTCTCAGCCTCTGAGTGAAGGTCCAAATGTAGCTGAGTGTCTTACTGTAGTATTTACACATTTCTTCTTCTATTTTTATACTGTTTCTTCTTACTTTTGAAGAAAGATCCAATTCTAAAACCGACTATGTGTTTTAGAATTGGTAATTATATATTTTTCCTTCTTATTAATTTTCTGAAGTACATCCAGCTTATTGATAAACATAAAAGGTATCATGCCCTGTACAGTGGTACAGGGCTGTAATTCCAGCTACTTGAGATGCTAAGGCAGGAGGACTGCACAGAAAACTCTCTCTAAATAAATAAGGAGTCAGTGATGTAGCTCAGTGGTAGAGAACCTGGTGAGCATGTTTGAGGCCCTGGGTTCAATCCACAATACAGGAAGGAAGGGAGGGAGGGAGAGAGTTAGGGAGGAAGGGAGGGGAAAGAAGGAATGAAGGAAGATATGTTTATGTTAGCAACATATTTAGGCTATGTGAATACATGTCCTAATTCTAATGCAGCATAAGATGAGGACATTTTTCTCCAAATTGCTTTCACATTATTACAAAGTAATTTTTTTCAAAACAAGTGCTTTTCCACTTCTTCTCTGTAAGACTTTATATATTCCATATATGGTGGTTCCTTTCTATTTTTAATACTTCTGGAAACACCAAGGCCAGCTCAAGTGTCTTATCACAAACTCCATGGTTTCTTCTCACCATGTGACTGGCCATCCCCCTGTTGGCAAATCCTGTGGCAAGTCCCGCCCTTCATGGATGCTTCCACAGCCTGTTCAACACTCTGGATCTCTCGCTCTCAAGAGGTTGGCCAAGCGTGTCTCCTAGACCCGGGGCTGATGCTTACGTGAAACCTTTTGGCCAATGGACATTCTTAGGCACTCACTCGAGGATGCCAGGAGAATAGATTGCTCCTTTTTTTATTTTCCATTCTTCTCATCTTCAAATACCACGTTACCTGTGCAGTAAGCATTGTGCTTACACTAAGGGGACTTTAGGGTGGGTTGCATTTGTTCCATGTGTGGTCCTGGTGAGGATACTACAGCTTCAGAAACAGCAGTAATAGAGCTGGGAATTCAGAGCACTAGACAAGACACTGGTGCTGTCTCCACTGTGGCCCTCCTCTCAGTCAGCAGGTGCTTCCCACGCAGAAAGATGCATTCAGTCACCTGCATGTCCTTTAGACATAACCTATGTCATTAGATGACACTGGGAGCTCGCACTTGTTCTTCACCCTTGGAATAACCCACAGTCATGAAGAGCTGCTGTTTGCATAAAGGAGGTTCCATTTTGCTAAGGGGAAAAAAGACAAACCCACAGTTAGTGCTTCGCTAGACAGTCTTCTCCATTGTATATAAATCTGATCGCAGCCCCTCCAGAGGGCTCTAGGCAGTATTCCTGCTCTTAAAGGCCTTACCTCAGGACTGAGACTGGGTGTTTGACTTTGCCTCAGAGCAAGGACTCATGAGAATTCAAGTCTAACTTAAATATATTATGGAAATAACACCACTGGAACTAAAAAAGACCGCAAAGTTCAGATAAATTTAAAGTCTTACCTTTTAGTGAGGAGGCATCCCTTTTTTCTTTGTGAATCTTGGGTTGAAAGGCCACAGGAGCTGAGTTCCAAGTTCTTTCTGACTCCCACACCTTCATACTGGCTCATATTGACCCTTTGCGGCCATGAGCTCCTTATTTGATCATCTCCGTGGGTTCCAGAGAGCATCTGATCCACCCGCACATTTAAGGGTTAGTGAGGAGAACTGGAATTTGTCCTCCAATCTGTGGAGCAAAATTCAACAAGCAGCAACCCACAAGGTAGGTGCTTAACTTTTTCAATGTCCAAGCCATTTTCAGTAAACTGGCTACCCATTAGAAATATAAATAATCACATTTGAGAGCTGTGCCTGGCTTGTGCGTGTATTTCTGATCATCAAAAGAAGCTTGAAGGAGAAAAAAATCAGGTGGTGGTCCTCTGAGCCTTTGACGTGGGTATCCATAGACTTAGAATAAAAAAGTGATCTGAGAGGGGTATATGACTCTGACTTCTGGGAGCAAGTCTTGGCCAGAGAACAACAGTTTGTGACAACAACACAAGACTTTTTTTGTTGATGTGCATAAGGCCCCATGAAAGTCATACATTTCTGTGCCATAGATGCATAAAAATGTAAGTACACAAGAGTCCCTGTCTAGTGTGATTTCTAGGGATGGCTAGAAATCACAGCCAATCACAGGGTTGGCTCTGCCCATGGCTTCTTGTCAGGATGCCCCAAGTGCTTGTGTGGAGTCCACATGCCCAGCCGCCTTCCTTCAGGCAACTGGGAGCTTCCAGGAGTGGATTTGTCTCTATGTAGTTCTTGTCACCACTGAATCATGAGTGACAATTTATTACCCTCCTTAATTTCTAATAGATTCGTCATAAATGCAGTGAGCCCCTCCGCACTAGTTTCCCAGAACTGCCACAACAAATTCCCACACCATGTGGCTTAAAACAACAGAAGTTTACCTTCCCACAATTCAGTCCAGAAGTCCAAAATCAAGGTGTCCACAGGCCATGCTCCCTCTGAAGACTCTGGGAAAGAATACTTCTGTGTCCTTCTGGTGGCTTCTGGCAATCCTTGGTATTCCTTAGGTTGGACCTATATCTCTCATCCCTGCCTCTGTCTGTGTGTCTCCTGCTCTTATAAAGATGCTGGTCATTGAATGTAGGGGCCACCCTAATTCAGTATAGCTTCATTTTACCTTAACTAATTGTATCTGCAAAGACCCTATTCTCAAATAAAGTCACATTCTAAACTTCCAAAAAGACATGAACTTTGAGGGAACATTTATTAAGCCCAGTATACCACCTTCCATCTTTCAGATGTGTTAAGCTCAAGTTCTTGTTTTCATTTTTTTTTGTTTGTTTGTTTTTGTCTCTAGCACCTGCTCCATCTCCATCCTGCTCAGGCTGGAAACCTTTCTGAGACATCCACTTTTCCGTCCCTACCTCTCCCCATTAAACATTTCCAGATGTCACTTTATAACAGGTTCATGAACACAGGTCAAGAGGGAAATAATGCTAAACTGTCCAGAGAGACTTCACTAATTCAAGTGCCCATCTCTTCCCATTCACCCGAGTAGCATGTGCTCTCCTACCATTCAGCACTGGACTGGAGGTTTCAGAGCTCCCTGCCCTTGGGAGCTTCAGAAAAGTGGGTTATCATACACCTAGTAGAGCAGAGAAGGCAAAATGTGACTACATGACTTTAAAAATGGCAGGAAGCTCAGGAAGAAGAAGAACCATGTGGGCCAAAGGCCAGAAGAGTGTGGCATGAGTCAGGTACTCAAGGAGAATCTAGATTTGAGCAGGTGAAGGCAAGTTCTGAAGACACAAGGGCAAACTGGAGAAAGGTGTGGATGTTTCAAGGGACTGTGAGGGTGGGCTTGAGCAATAATATGGTTGTGTAGGCAATGGTTTGTGGATATACACTGGATCCTCTAGGACCTTCACACCAAGAGGACCCATAAAGGGTTTCTAAGCAATTGGGGAGTTAGACTAAGTGGTGTTCAGGGAAGCCAGATCTGGTTGTGTGTGCATGATGGATGGGGGGGACAAAGGATTTGGCAAGAAAGCCTTGGCTGGGAGCCCAGTTAAGAAGACAGGCTCCAGGGTCAGAACTTTATTTCTCCACTATCTGTGGCCTCTTGAAAGGCAAGTGAATCCCCATCCATCGCTGTAACCCTCTGTCAGACTCTGCAATCAATACAGCCATCCCGACATGGCTGGGGCGGGGGCATCTGGCTGGCCTCCAAGCCCTCCCTTCCAATTAACGTGATGAGTCGCAGAAGGTATGTCAGAGAGGGCTTTCAGTGAATTCCAGGAATGGAGATCCCCTTTGCACAAAAATTCCCCAACAGGCAAAGAGGAGCTCAGAAGTGCTTTGCAAATCAACCCATGGATGCCTCTCAAGGACAAATGGCTTGTCCAGAGATCACTGAATCACCATCTTAGTTCAGAGCTGACTTCTTCTCACTGCTGTACAACCCTAGGATTGGTGCTGGTACCCCAGAGGTAATGAGAGGTTCTCCGTTTAGGCACTGCTTTATACTGGAGGCCACCAGACAAGTGATGCTTATCTTTCTGTTAGACTGGGTGCTTCCTGGGACAGGAGCCTTATGGCTCCTGTCTGTCTCTTTCTAGCCTCCAGACACAGCAGACAGGAAGCTGTAACATACCTCCATCTTCTCCATTCTTCTCACAGGGCGACAAACAACCCTGTGTGGGATCTTAAGGAATGGAGACAGGGGTGAAAAGGACGTGAAGGGGGCAGGAATCAGCCCAGAGAGGGGTGGGCAGAGCAATTTCTGAAGTCCCCAGGGCACATCTCTTGGCACAGACCATCCTAGAAGAGGTGAGAAGAGAGGGCCAAGAAGCTGCAGGAGGGCTGATTCCTGTGTCTCCCATCTCCTTAGAAGTGCTTCATACACGGACACAGGGAGTGCCCCAGGTCCACAGTCCCCAGAGTCTGCTGTACCCACAGGAAAAATGGCTGAGGGGGATTTCCTGAATGCACTAAGGCAAAGGAGAGAAGAGGCAGACTCTCCTCTCCAGCTGTTCAGGAGCTCAAGACTCACAGAAACACAGTACCCAGGACAGCAGTCCTGACATTTTCCTTTTTGCAGTGTGCGATCAATGCAACTTGAAAGACAACAATTCTGGCCCCCTCTATTTTGGAAGGAGTGTAAACAGATGATCTATTTGGACTAAAATTAAACTCCCTCTGTCTGTAACTTCTTAATGGTATTTATATATTGACTGTGACTCACATTTCTCATGTGGAAAGGTTTTATTAACATAACTACTTATCCCAGCCCACTCTCACTGGGATTCATGGCTCCTGACCAAAGGACATTTTGGCTATTTCCATGTTACCTTAAATCTGGCACTGATTAATGTTTCATGACAAGCACATTCAGAGAGTCTATAGGAAATTCCTGGCTGTCCCTGGTAACAATCCGCAGCAAAATTAGAAGTGAGAGGGATCCTTGTCTGCATAGACTGGGGTCTGGAGACCCAAGACCTTATCACAACTCTGCCTGTGCAACATAGTTACTTGTCTCCCTGGGGCCCCAGGCTGCTGGTCTGTAGGAAAAGACGCCTGGCCCAGCACGCGCCTGCATTCCCTTCCAGCTCTGGCTTCCCGGGACTGTAAACGATGTTTAAAAATATCTCCAGGGAGAGAAATCTCACAATATTATTTAGTCATGAGAAGATTGGACTAATGATAGCTAATATCCCTGGGTTCCTAAAGTCTGTGTGTCTATTATGCACAATCGTTTTTAAATCTGCAGAGATTAATTTTTAAAAATTAAATGAAAAATGAAAACAAACAGCAGTCTTTTTTAGAAAATGCCTATTAAAAAAAGAAGCTAAAGAGTTTGAAATAAAATCTCTAGTTATTTGATGAATACTTACTATTATTAGTAGTAGTAATAGTAGTCGTATTTTAGGCTCTTTAACTTGGGTTTCTTGGGTGGGAAAACCCAAGTAAGTGGACAAGATCGAAATAATGCGACATCAGAGGTGGCAGATTGGTAGTGATGGGGCTCTTTCTTGATTGAAATAAAGTGTGCCACATGTGAGGAATCCTAACTTCATGTCACTGTTATATTTTTTGTCATTAGGAACGGGGAGAACCCAGATCCCCAACAGGTAGATGGCATTATGTGAATAAGATTTTCCGCTGACAGGGGCACTTCTCAGTCGCAAGAGTGATGGCAGATCCTGAGGCAGCAGAGAAGATGGCAAGAGGTGTAAAGGCAGGGGTAGGGTAACTGGGGTGTCAGCAGGTGCCCAGATTAGATACACTACTATGTGAAACCTGCCAACCAAGTCGGAGGAATCCTGATTAACACAGATTAGCTCAAGTCACAAGGGTGTACAAGTGGGGCGTAATACATAAAATAGGCAGGTGAGCTGCATCCCCAAATACCAGTTAACATGGCAAGGACCAAGGGTGAGTAAGAGGTGAGGTCAGGTGTTCAAGCACTGGTTGGGTTTTTGACAGATCCCCAATTTCTTTTTCAATTTTTCATTTTTTTTGGTAGTACTAGCGATTGAAACCAGGGGCATTCTATCTCCGAGCTATAGCCACAACCCTATTTTATTTTTATTTTGAAACAGGATCTCACTAGGTTGATGAAAGTCTCACTATTTGCTGAGGCTGTCCTTGAACCTGCAATCTTCCTGTCTCAGCCTCCCAAGTACTGGGATTATAGGTGTGTGTCACCATGCACAGCTTGTCAGATCTTAAAATTCAAATAGAGACTGTCATTTAACACTGTCTAAGGTAAACGAACCCTTTGAGGATTGGGAATCAATAATCAATGTTTAGTGCTGGTATAAAAAGGTGCTTATTACTTGGTAGACTGAGATAGGAGGATCGCAGGTTCATGGCCAGCCTCAGCTACTTAGTGAGGCTCTCCAAAACTTAGTGAGACCCTGTTTCAAAATAAATAATAAAAAATAGGGCTGGGGTTGTAGCTCAGAGATAGAATGCTCCTGGGTTAAATCCCCAGTACTGAAAAACAAACAAACAAAGAAACAAGTGCTTATTTATACCTTTTTAGCAAATGGGAACTTAAGACTATTGCTCCAATGAGGTATGGGTGGGTGTGTGTGTGTGTGTGTGTGTGTGTGTGTGTGTGTGTGTGTGTGTGTGTACTTGTGCATGTGCATGTGTTTTACTGGGGATTGAACCCAGGTGCATTCTACCTCTGAGCTATACTCACAGCCCTATTTTATTTTATTTTTTATTTTGAAACAAAGTCTAAATTGTGGAGGGCCTAAGTTGCTGAGGCTGGCCACAAACCTCTGATACTCCTGTCTCAGCCTCCTAAGTACTGAGATTTGTGCACACTAGATTCCCATGACATTTTCTTACTCAACAGTGTCTCCCAATGATGGCAGCTCAGACTTCCAGATTAGCCCCAGGATGGGGGAGCAGAAAAGGAAGGTAACTTTCCAGATGATGTCTGGACCAAGTCCATGTTTCGTAGAAGGGAAGAGTCAGCTCCAGCTACCACCCTGGGTATGGAAAAGAGTTGTATTATCTAGATGGGTCAGGGTCTAACTTAAACTGATGTCCTCCATGGTTTAAGTTAGATGGGGCCCTTGGAAAACGGGTACTTATCCACTGGAGGAGATTCTACTCTAGCAGTTCCCTGGTCCAGCTGCTTTAGAATCTTGAAAACCTGAAAGATTTCAGGTGGTTAGAAACAGCTGGACACAAACAAAAGGCCCTCCTCAGAGTAATTAAAATAAGCAAGAAATGAAATGCTCTGTGTGTCTAATTCCCAAGCACTCCTATCAGGCAGATGTGATGAACCCCGAGAACTGAGCTTGAGCCAAGCCTGTTTGCAGACAAAGCTTTTCCTTACTGTGAGGAGAATTGCATTAGACAAAGTAACAACCACTTTCAGTTGGATGGTGTGAGAAATTGTATCTATTGTGAGAGTAGGTATTGTATTCCTTTAAATTCCATTTCTAATGGTATGCCCATCTTCTAACAGAGAGGACAGTTTGCTGTCTACTTAATAAGGAAAGTCATTTTACTTGGTGTGTGGGTCAATGAGTTTTATATCTGCCAACTTTCTGGACCTCTGATATGACACTGGCCTTTCTTGATCACCCTTCCCTGTGCCAAGAGAATAGCTACTTATTTAGTACAATCAAATCAAGGTAGTATAAATTATTCAGTGGCTCCTCCAAATTTTAATGCAGAAAATGGACCCACATATATAAAATCTCCTGATTTACTACAAAGGTGACACTATAATGCTCTGGGGGAAAGGATGATCTTTTCAACAAATGTCCCTAAGTTAACTGATAGGTTATACAGGAGGAAAAAGAATCTCTACCTTAGCATACACAAAAAGCACTTCAAAATGGATCACTGATTCAAATGTGAAACGCAAAACAATAAAGCTTTTAAATAGAAATAACTTAAGGTACACAAAGATTTCTTTTTTTTCTTATTAAAATCTTTTTTTTCTTTTTTAAAATTTTTTATTGGACATAAATGGTATACATTTAAACTATACTTGATGCCCTCTCCCCCCCTCCCACCCCTGTTTTCCCTCCCCCCCCCTCCCAGCAATGAAACAATGATTGTCCCAGGTAACCATGCCATATTCATAATTTTACATATATTCGGATGTGGACCCTCATTAATCAAGTTCAGCCTTCCTCCTCCTCTATCTTTCCATTCAAGCTTTGCTGGTATTTCCCCTCCATTATCTGGAGTACCACTGGTATCCTCTGGATTCCCTAGTTTTGGCCTGTTAGCGGAAACATATATACCTTCTCCTGTGCTTGGCTGGTCTCGCTTAACATAATGCTCTCCAGGACTTTCCATCTTCTTGATCCAGCTCTACCACTCCTGGGTATTTTTCCAAAAGGATTGAATTCAGAGAACTATAGCAACATATGCATACCTATGTTCGTAGCAGCACAATTTGTAATAGCCAAAATATGGAACCAACCCAGGTCCCCATCAACAGATGAATGGATTGCAAAACTCTGGGAAATACACACAATGGAATTCTACTCAGCCATAAAGAAGAACAAAATCATATCTTTCACAAAGATTTCTTAAACAGAATGAAAAAGAGAACTGGTTATAAAGGAAAAATGATAAATTAGGTTACATCCACTTCAATAATATGTTTATAAAAATACAACAAAGATTATAAAGAGGCAGGCCATGGACTGGGAGAAGATATTCAAAAGACATACAATCCACAAAGGACTCATATCCAAAATACATAAAGAATTCCTACAACCCAATAAGAAAAAGGCAGAAAATTCAGTTGCAAAGATGAGGCAAGGAATTTGAAGATTCACATTATAAAATAAGATGTCCAAATAGCCAATAAACATAGGAAAAGGTTCTTGACCTCATTATTTATCAGGGAAATAAAAAGTAGAATAAACACCCATGATGTGACACTGCTACCATGTAGCAGAAGAGATCAAATAAAAAAGACACATGATACCAGGTATTGTCAAATACAGGGAACAACAGTAAGGCTCCTGCCTGCTAGTGTGTGTGTGGGAGGGAAGTCATTACAACCAATTGGGTAGCTTTTTGGCAGTATTGTTAATTCTTCTTAAATATACATGCAAAACTGGGTATACATATTCATCAATAGACATATGCAAGAATGGTCATAGCAATTCTATTTCTAATATTCCTAAGCTGGGAATAAACCACATAACTGTGCAATAAAATGGATAAACTGTGGTAGCCACACATGGTAGCATACGCCTATACTTGAGAGTATAAGACAGGAGGATTACAGGTTTGAGGCCAGCCTCAAAAACTTAGTGAGATCCTCAGAAACTTTATATTTCAAAATAAAAAAAAGAAATAAAAAAGAATGGGGTTGTAGCTCAGAGGTAGAGTAACCCCAGAGTTCAATCCTTAGCACCAAAACTGAAATAAAATAAACTGTGGTTTATTTATGTAATAGAATATTACATTAGCCATGAAAGTTACATACAGTTGTTGCACATGATGGATTAATCTCACAAGCATAATGTTGAACAAAAGAGGACAGACACAAAACAGAAGGTACTTTAGCATTTCATTTCTATGAAGCTTTAAAAGGGGCAAACTTGTACCTGTCATGTTGGAAGACACCACAGAGGTGACTATCCAGACAGGAAAATAAGGAATGAAAGGCATAATGGCAGTGCCCTAAGGTCCTGGCAGTGCTCCACTCCTTAATCTGTGTCCTTTGCCAGGTGCGTTTACTGTATAAAAATGCATCAAACTGTATACTTAGGATTTGTGTACTTTTTGTATGTGTGTTATACTTCAGTAAAAAGTATGTAAGAAAGCCGGGCGTGGTGGCGCATGCTTGTAATCCCCATGCTTGGGAGGCTGAGACAGGAGGATCGCACAGGTTCGAAGCCAGCCTCAGTTACTTAGTGAGGCTCTCAGCAACTTAGACCCTGTTTCCAAATAAAGTATAAAAAAGTTCTGGGAGTATAGCTCGGAGGTAGAAAGCCTCTGGGTTCCACCCCTAGTACCACCAAAAAAGAAAAAAAGTTTATAAGAAAATATCAACACAAAAATAAATTCAAAGAGTAAAGTCTATGTGTGTGTTTGTGTGTGTTTGTGTGTGTGTGTGTGGGGGAACTCCAGGAAAATTGCCTTGCAAATCAAGACCTTTTAAATGGCAGTGAAGATGATAGTTTATAATTGTTCTGAGTATTCTTTTCTGAAATAAAACTTTGTTCCTTTTACTTATTTAGGGTATATGGCTCATTTTCCAAAAGAATTGAAAGCCAGTCTTTTTAATGAATACATACATCATAGAGGATTTTTAGTTTTCGATGGAAGCGTTTAGGACATCAAAAGGGTTTGATTTTGCTGATTTACTTTTACTTTTTTCCCTATTAACATATTAACTTTTTCTTGGCTAACACCCTGTAACAAAGATTAACAACCCTAATATTTATATAATCAGCAAAGAAATGAAGCTAGGAACACGGTCCTCCTGATAGGGTCTTGGAGAGCTTGAGCCAGTGGCTGTCATTCAGGTTTAATAGCACAGTGCTCACTGGAGAGGGGAGATTGGGAGCAATTATCTCAAATCATCTGGGCCAAGAAACACTGCCATGCTATTCAGGAAAAAGAAAGGCCACATGGACCAAATCTGCCGCTAGTGAAACAGAGCCTGGCTGGCCAGAAAGCGCTGCTATTCCCCTACCCTGATGTGTGTGCTGCCTCTCCTCCCTTCTGGAAGGCTTTTCCAGGGGGCGGGATCATTCTCTTATATTTGTATAATGTCTCATGGCTTACAAAATTTCCTAGACACTAATATCATCTGAGTCTCATACTAACCCAAAAAAGGAAGGTTATTATTATTTTCTTGCTGAAAGAGCTGTGGCTCAGACAGTTAAGAGAGTCTGTAAAGCCACATGGCTGGTAAGTCTCACAGCAAAGACAGAGCCTATTTGGCACAGGGCTCTCTCTTCTGTACCGTGAGGCCTCCTGGCTCCTCTCCAAACCACTTATGAGAATGAGAACACAATCCTGAGACTTGAAGAAAATTGGGCCAGCATTATTAGACATCAGGCAGCAAAGTGGAAACTGTGCCGTGATCCAAGGACAGTGGTCCACCTTTGGATCATGCATCATGGAGGCACTGGGGCAGGGGTGAGTAGAAGCCAGGACTGGGGACAATTAGTTGTTGAGTAAAGCAAGGGCTTGGATGCCTCAGTCTGACTCTACTATAGGTAGGTCAGCAGCGGCAATGGCGAGCAGGCTCTCCTGTGGACAGGAAACTGGCACCAGTGGCTTTGAGACATCTAAGATACTGTTCTAAACCCAGTCATGAACACAGTAGGCGTGGGTTCTGCTAGAGATAGCAGGCCATTGCTGCCTGTACTAAACAGCATAAAGAGCACAGGCACTGGGTCCAGCAGACTTGGCTCTGAACCCCAGTTCTATTTTTCACTTGATGTGTGCTGCAGAACAACTTCAGAGCTATCTTCTCTCAGCATCAGTTTCCTGAGCCATAAGATAGCAATGATAATACCTTCCCATCAGCATCATTGTGAAAATCAATAAAATAATATATATAATGTTCCTGGCACATAGTAGACAATAACTAAAATTAGCCCTTTTTCTACTCCCTGCAGAAAGATGGGTTTTCTTTTTCTTAGCTTTCTCAAACATATGACATTAATAGTTTGTGTCTTCTTTACTAGCTAGAATAAAATAGGCACATAAATCATTTAAATTCATATCTTATAAGATAATCCTATATAAATATATAATAACTTCAAATGGCTTAATTTAAGAACCTTGTACTATTTTTCTCTCTTTTCCACCTGGAATTAATCTGATTAATTTAGTGAACCCTTCCTTTCCTGCAACAGAAATTACAATAATCTCCTCCTTCATTTTAATAATTAACATAACAAAAACTTGTCCTGGACAGTCAGAATCCAGAGCCCATAATATGTTTCTCTAGGACCTATGTTGCCAAATGCTGCTGAAAGAAAACAAAAATGAGTGTCTGATTTCCAGGTTAACTCCAGATGTTCTCCTGGACAGATTCCATAGGTTACAAAGAAAGGCTAATGGAAGGGGTTTATATCTGGCTGCCTATGACTTTCTTTTAAAAAGCAAATACAGTCTTTTCGGAGTCTACAGGTGTTTTTCCATGAGAGCATTTTGCTGTTGCCTACAGCTCCATGAAACCATAAACTGATCTCCCTTCCCGATTGTCTTGTTTCCTTTTACTTTTCGTGTGTGTGTGTATGTGTGTGTGTGTGTGTGTGTGTGTGTGTGTGTGTGTGTGTGTGTGTGTGTTTATTGGGAAGTAAGTCCCGGAGCATTCTACCTCTAAGCTATACCCCCAGCCCATTTTTTAAATTTTGAAACAGGAGTCTTGATAAATTACTGCACACTGGCCTGGAGCCTGCAATCCTCCTGTCTCAGCCTCTCAAGTATAGGCGTGCACCACTGCGCATGACACAACTGTCTTATTTCTGTCCATGATTACACGTTCTTAAAATCTCAGAAATAAGAAACTGGAAAGACTTGCATTAAAGCCATCTGGCCTAAAATGGAAAAAGTGCAGGAATCATTCCACCACAGCCCTGATGGTCTGCTACTGACTAAACACTCACAGCTTAGGGGGAGAACCCCCTGCCGCACTGCTCCTTCCACACATCTGGCTGGGATGTTTCTTCTTATGTTCTTCCCCCTAGTTCTGTCCTCTGAAGCAACAGGAGGTGGATAAATTTCATCTCTCTTCCACAATGGAGGCCCAGCAACATGAAATGCAGCCATTAAGTTTGCACACATATGTTATGCTCTAAATCAAACATTCAATTAAAAAAAATAAACATTTAGCCGGGTGTGGTGGCACACACTTGTAATCCCAACATTCAGGAGGTTGAGACTGGAGGATCGCGGTTTGCAGCCTCAGCTACTCAGTGAGGCTCTCTGCAACTTAGTGAGACCCTGTTTCAAAATAAAGACTAAAAAATAGGGCAGGGGGTATAGCTCGGAGGTCAAATGACCCTGGGTTCCATCCCCAGACCCGCAAAAAAAAAAAAAAAAAAAAAAAATTGTTGAGAACTATGTGTCCTATGTTGCTGTAGGTGCTAGAGAAAAACCCTAAATCACACATGCTATCTATACTTGTCCCTTCAAACTTATACAGGGTATGGTGTCACACATTTACAATCCTACCACTTGGGCACAGAGACAGGAGGACTCCAAGTTCAAAACCAGCCTTAGCAACTTAGCAAGACTCTCAGCAACCTAGTAGGACTCTGTTTCAAAAAACAATAATAATAAAGGCTGGCAGTGTAGCTGCTTCTGAGTTCAATCCCCAATGCCACACAAAAAGAAAGAGAGAGAGAGAGAGAAAGGGAATTTAAATCACACACAATGTCTACACTCGTCCCTTCTACCCAATGCCCTCTCCAAATGCATCAGAGCTCACTGGTGCTCCTCTTAGAAGGCGGTGCCCCAAAGATGAGTGGCAACAATGGATGGGGGAGTCTGCATTTACGCCAACGTGGCTGCCTGGTTTTAATGCTGGATTATAGCTGTGTAAGATGTTAACTACAAGGGATGCTGGGTAAAGGGTACACAGGACCTCTGTGTATGTCTCTTTGTAACTTCCCACAAGTGTGTAATTCTTTGGAATTTAAAACTTAAAAAAATGGATCACTTGGAACTTCATTATGATGTAAAATTTTAATGCACCAGTAAAATTATATTAAAAAAATCGACAGATGAGATGTCACTGACAAAGCTGCTGATGGGACAGCTCACTGACTAATGAAAGGCCTGAGCTCAGACGAGTCTACCATTCAAACAGTTCTGGAGAGAAGCACAGAGGAGACAGGGAGCAGGAGCAGCCTGGCGAACGCGCCCACTCTGACCCTCCCTCAGAGCAAGCGCCGTCCTGGAAGCACAGCCTTGTGCCAGAGGAATAGAAACCCACCTGCCTGCGGGGCCTGCTCCTCCCTCCAATTCTGGAATGCCCGGCTGGGCAGGGCCTGCCGCCTGGCCTCCATCACCTGGAGGGGCTATACAGGGAGAGTAAATCCAGCAGGCTCTGGGGCGCCACATACCTGGTTCTAAAATGCAGGCACACTCTTCCCCAGCTGAGACAGCCTGACCATCTTATTTGTCCTCTCAAAACCCCTGCAAGATGGAGAGGCCTACAAGCACTATTAGCACACAGTGTTGGGAGAAGTCAGAGAAATAAAGAATTCATAGAAAACACATGAGATGTGTGCCCTTAGACCCCCAGGCATGAATAGGGTGTAGGAGCAAGACACACTCTTGCTCGTCTGCGGCCTCAGATAACTCTTCTACCCTTTCCGTACCTTCTGCTCCCTCTCTGGCCTGCCAGGACACCTTCAGTTTCCAGATACTCCCATCCTGAGCTTCTCAAACCATCTGCAGCAAACAACTAGTTTGCTTTTTTCTTCTTCTTTTTTTAATTGCAATATGTCATAGATGAATACTTTAGGAAAGACAATAAAAATAAATTACTAGAGAAGCACAATTGTTAAAACAAAATATAAGTCCTAATTTTTTAAATTTTTAGATGCAACAGACATAAAATTACTCTGGCAAATTGCTATAAGGTTTCTAAATGCATCCTTTCCATTTCTAGCCTCCTTGTTACTGACTGGCAACAAACAGTGGGCAGAGCTGTGCCAAGGACCACACTCTGAGAGCGCTGCTCAGTGCCTCCTTCCTTCCTCCAAGCGCCTGACAACCTCCCAGTCAGTAAAACCTTAACAACCGCGTTAACATCTCCATTTCTTTGCATATCGATTTCAATTCCTCAGCTAGGCTACATGCCTTCTAGTGTCAGGACCATATTCGCCGTGCCTCACACAGGAACAGATGCCTCGTGGAGGCTTGGTTCCTTGCTGATAATCTAAGTATTTGAATGGGCATATTATTATTTTTACCTTCTCATGATTTAGACGATCTCTATCAGCATATTTGTGAAAACCTGCCAATGAGAACATTTTTTTTTCCTTACCATCTCTCCTTGCTTGTCTGTCTCTTCTCTTTCTGTGTCTTTTTCCTACCTGCATCATCTCTATTTAAATGAAAAACACCAGATATAGTCATTAGTTCCCTTCTACTGAAGGAGAAGACAGGACAAACTGCGGGAAACCCCATTCATCAGAAAAGCTGACTTCTGGCTCTCTGGATAAACATTCAAGGAAACAGAGTACTTCTATTAATTGACTTCCTGGGGAGACTGCCAGTCTCATCTCTGTGTCTCACTAATGCTGGGCACATGATAGCTGCACGATGAGCATGTGAGAAGCGGGCATCGAGTGCCAGCTGTGTCACTGTGACGGCTCGCATCTGCAGTCACATCACTCGAAAGGTAAGGGTAGCCACAGTCAAATGGGGACAAGGAGTGGCAATGTCATAGAAAGAAGCCTCAGGGTATCATGTAGACCAGTGGCCATTTGCCCTGGCTGAACTATGAAATCACCTAGGGAACTTTAAAAAATACTCATGTGTGCACTTCAGATCCAGAAATGGTTTTGTGCCTGGACATCAGTGTTTTTTCATGTTCTACAAGCTATTTCAAAGTGTGGCCAGCAGGAAAATCCACTGATTTAGAACACCCTCTGAACCATACTGGTACTTAGCAGAGTTCCTTCAGTGTTTATTCAGTAGATGAATGAATGGGTCCATGGATGAGAAGGAGCCCGGGCAAATGTCAAAATAGTCTTCACTCCTGTCTCCTCAGATGCCTCGCCTCCAGCTGCTCTGCATCTTTTCCCCAAAGCCAGCCCAACACACTAGCCAGAAAGCATCCCTCTCCCACTCTTTGGCCACCAAGAGGAAGGCTGGCTTTTCCCCCAGGACACCGGTCCCTAGGAAAGCACTCACTTAGACACATCCTCACCTTGTTCAGGCAAGGAATTCTTGATCTTTCTTGAATATACCCAGAAGACCCCGCAAATCCCACTGGCCTCAACTCCTACAGGATGGGAACACTTATCTCATCTATTTTGTGTTTGTTTAATGGTTGCTCTTCAATTGTTCTTCTGGAGGTCCGTGAGCCCAGGATGCTATCTCAGACCGCAGACTTCCAGAGGCTAGAGGCCTAAAAACACTGCATACCATGTGACTAGTTTATGAAAAGTCTAGTTAATAGATGCTGCTCAGATGATATAGAAGAAGGACAGAGGGACAGAGAAGGCAGAAGAATGGAGGGACAGGAGGACAAGGTGGTGTTCAGGCCTAGAAGAGATGAGATGCTAGCTGCCCACTGCAGACAGGTAAAATAATACACAGGTTTGGGCAGTGTCCTCTCTCCAGTCCTAAGGGCTGGGATGGCTAGCTGAACTCTGAGTTTCCTGTCAGGAACCTGTGCCAGGGCTGCCCCAGCTTCTGACCTCTGGCTGTGCCTGAGCTGCTGCTATTTTTAGCTTCCAGAGGCCCCGCCCCAGCCCCTCTGTTTCCATGACCTCCAGCAGCAGCTGAACTTGCCATTCTCCCTCTGCAGCCTGGACTTCCCACCCCTGGAGACGCAGTCTGAGTCAACTTGGGATGCTATGTGGAGATGTCTGGAAGGAGAGGCACACAGGGCAGGCAGCTGGGCCATCAGTTCTGAAATCCAACACTAATTTTTTGAAGCCAGAAAAAAGAAAATACATCAGGCCCAGGGAAAGCACTCCCCAAACACACTTCTCAGGCCGCCCCTTCCCACCCATCTCGTAGCTTCTCGTTATTCAGATAATTCTATTCTACGATGGAACGTAGAAAATGGAAAACAGGATGTCTTATTTATCTAGGATATATGTTCTACTTTCAAAAAGAATTTGAAGCTACAGTCTCATTTATTGAATATACATTAGAGCTTTTTAGTCTTCATGGAAGCTTTTAGAATATTGAAATTGTTATTTTTTAATTTTTTATTGGTGCATCACAGTCATACATCTTAATTGGGTAAAAGATGGTGGAGACATACATGCACACATCACCCAATTAGCCCTCACCCAATTCCCTCCCCATGTATGTTTTGTTTGGTTTACTTTTAATTTGTTCTCCTTGTGTGCCTGTGTGTCGATGGTGTCCCATCACTAGCATCATGGGTGTTTTCCGGAATGTTTTTATCTTTCTACTTCAAAGGAGGAAAGGAAACACCCTATTTGGGCCCCTGGTTCCCTGGCACTCTGTAAGGCTCTACTGATAGTTTCCCTCCTACCATTCTTATAAGCCATAAGCTAAGTTAAGGGACCCACCCAGGGTCACATAACTTGTAAGCAGCAGAGCCAGGATTCAAACTGAGAATCTGACCTCAGCATTCACAGAGGTGCATCTTTTAAAAAAATGAAAAACTAAAAAAAAGAGCCTCAGACTACTGCTACCTAAAGCCCTTGAAGGGGACCAAAAAAAAAAAAAAAAAAAAAGGCTCCAGGCTCCTGCTACCAAAAAGAATAATCTATCTCCATCAGTCTTTTGCATTTTTAAGTTGGTGCACTGTGATTATACATCAGAGTGGGCTTCAGTGTGATGGAGACACACACGCACACAGCTCTTGCTGTGTTTCCTTCCAGGTCCCGCTTTGCTCCCTCCTCCACCCCATACGTAATATTAACGTTGGTGTTGATAACTTCATCTATGATTATTTGAATTGTTTCCTTCATCCCCAGCTTTTAGACTACTTTCTAAGGCAGGAACCGCAAAGCCCCATTAGACTGGTATCTCTCCTGAACTTGACAGACCATATGTATGAATTGACGGAACCACCAGCTTCCAGAAAACATATTCGCCATCCACGTGGACACGGGCTAGGAAGGAACATGTGCCTTCTCTTGCTCCAACAGCTTTGTAGGTGGCTGAGGGAATGGAGGAGGAAGGCAGCCCGCTCTGAGAGGTAAATCATGGACCATCCCAGAGCCTGTAATAACATTTCCCATCCCCAGAATCACCTCTCAACTGCAGGGATTCTGAGGAAATCATTCATTCATTCATCATCCAGTTGACATTCACTGAACACCTACTATGTGCCTAGTACTGAGACCTGTACTAGGCGCCGGGAGAGAGAAAAGCAAACAGAGGAGTCACTTTTTTTTTGTCCTCATAGAGCTGGTTGCCATGGGGGAGTGAGGTGGGGTTCAGAGGCTTCCGTGGGGTAAAGGAACCTCCTGACATACTACCTTAAATTTAGAGCTGAGGCATTTTTGTGGGAGGAGGAGAAGGAGGAGGAGTAAAGGAAACCAAACTCGTTGCTATGCAACCATGATGATTTATTCTTAGCTGAGCAGAGAGAGCAGCGTGGCGCAGGGCGTGGGTGGGGGGTGGAGACGGGAACGGGGGGAGCCCGGAGGAGGACAGAGTAGGAGGCAAGTGGTGCACAGCAGCACCAAGGCTGCACATGCAGGCCTGGCCCCAGGGAGCTCTCGCAAATGGACGCCCGCAGAATAGTGTGGGGACAGCTCTGGGAACCGCTGCAAAAGCCTTGTTCTTGGGCCTGAAATTAACCTCCAGGTTATAACCAGGTCTGTACTGAAGACCAAAGAGAGACAGAGAATGGCATAAAGGCCATTTGTAACAGCCCATCCCAGGAGGACTCACGCACACACGGGAACAGTTGACGGGCAAATATCTCTTAAGCATCTCCTCCAAGTTTATTCTGTGCCCTGCAGGATGCTGTGGGGCTGCAACACCGCCACCACCCCCAGCTGAAGGGGTGCATGTGTTGGTGGTGTAGAGGGAACAGTGCAGGCATTGATAGATGCCTGCCCAGGCCCCAGGTCTGAATGCGAGACCTGGCTGGGTGCTTATTGGCTCTGGGAAACCGGTGGCAATTTATTCCACATCTCTAGGGCTCGGGTCCTTGATCCCTAAACTGTGAGACTCACTCCCAGCGAGATGTCCAGTTCCTCTGGGCCACGTCTCTGACACCACACCAGCCACAGGGCTTCAGTGAGGGCAACGTGGACGATCAAGGGTGTACTGGGAAAGGGCTGGCTGGAAGGGAAGATTGAGAAACGGGGGGGGGGGGGGGGGGGCTTATGACACTACTGTCTGCTGAGGGCCTAATATATATCTTTACCTAGTGATGAAGAGTAGTTCCTTTGCTTTCAGAGTTTTAAAAAAAAAATGCTGAGCCTCTGAAAAGCCGGGGTAACTGGCTCAAAGCCACACAGCAGAACTGAGATTCAAACCCAGAGCCAGCCAGCCCAGAGGCCATGCTCCTTCCACTGGCCCACTGCTAGGAGAAGGTGAGACTGGGTGGCAGGGGTATGAGGAAGGCCAAGGGAGGCAGTATGGGCACCCATGAGTGGATGGGTGGCCAGGACTGAGGAAGGAAAGTTCCTCTGATCTTTATCCAGAGGCTATGAAACTCCATGGTGTAAGACACAGGAGGAAGATGGTCAAAAGAGAAGAAAGTAAAGCACTTGGAGAGCCTGGGCATGGGGTGAAGACAGCCTGAACTGGGGGCAGGACCGGGCGTAGCAAGGATGGCCTGGCTCCAGGATGCTTCAAACTCTGACAAGTCCTGGTGCCCAAGGAGATGAGGTGGGGGCAAATTAACCTCAAACCAAGAGAATGATGAGACCATATTCAGAACTAGAGAAGCTCACTTAAAAAAAAAGTGTGTGTGTGGGGGGGAGCAGTTCTGAGGTAGATGAATTCCATTTTATACCATCTCTTTAGGATGCGTCTAGGATATCCAAATGAAATAGACATGAACCACCAACTCAGGAAGAGGAAACAAAGGCTGGAGGAAGGGGCGGTAGGGACACCCACCCAACCTCCCCTGCTCCTTAAGTCTCCAGGGAAGGCAGGACAGCTGCTCTGTGAGTTAGGAACAGCGTGTCCTCCCAAGAGAAGTCACAAGGAAGAGAGAAACAGAAAACCGGAGCTGACACTGGCTTATTACCATCAGTAGGGCAAGCGAGGCTTTCCAAGAGCTCAGCCTGGAAGAATAACATCCCCTCCCCCCTCTGAGCAGCATCTCTCCTGGGCTCTACGGCAGGGACAGAATCACAGGGGACCTCGCCCAGCATCTTGGTAGAGATGCAGGGATAAGATTTGGGAGCAGGAAGACCTAGTTAGTAATCACTCTGAGTAAACATGGCCACCCTACCCCATCTCTCTCAACATAAAATAAGACAAGGGCCAAATGTTAGTTATCCCCCCGCCCCCAGCCCAAAGCAGGATCTCTTTTCATTACCATTCGCTTCCTATTGATATGGTTGGTCCATTAACCTCTGCTCAGGAGGCCTAGTTATACTCTTTGGGATAGTACAAAAAAATAAGTGAGTTTCCTTTCCACCTGTTAAATGTTGGTCACATTTACCCAATTCTGGGCTTGGGGCATTTTGAACTGAATTTCCTCCTCGAGATAAGGTCTGAGAGGCAGAGTAATGAGCTCTCCTGCAGCCCAGGGCCCCCAAAATATCATTTCCACCTACAAGTTGCGGCAGATAGAATTCTACTTGTTAGAGATTTACTTGTTTCGCCTAACAAATTTCTTTTAAATTACAAAGTCTTCCATGAGGAATATCCCATTGAGCTGTTACCAATCATGAGTACAAGAGTATGCATTAGTTTATCAGCTGCCTACAGGAGCAAGGGTTTTTGTTTGTTTTTGTTTTTGCAGTATTGGGGATGGAACCCAGGGGCATTCCACCTCCAAGCTACACTCCTGGTTCTATTTTTTAGTATTTTATTTTTTGAAACAGGGTCTCACTGAATTGCGAAGAGCCTCCCATGCGCCACCATGCCCAGCCCAGAGCAAGGGTTTTCATGCTTTGAAAAGGGAGGAGGAGGAGAAGGAGGAGGAGGAGGAGGAGGAGGAGGAGGAGGACGATGACGACGACGACGAAGAAGGAGAAGGAGAAGGAGAAGGAGAAGGAGAAGGAGAAGGAGAAGAAGAAGAAGAAGAAGAAGAAGAAGAAGAAGAAGAATTATATTATTATTATTATTATTGCTGGCTCTCTTTAGGTAGGCTATTGAAGTAAAAAATCAGAGGGGCAAAGAGACCTAGAAAAGCATGTTTCATAGCTTCACCAAGGATCAGCCCTGATAACCAGACAAGAGGGGTCATAGAAGAGAGGGCCCTGCTGGATGGGATTACTACGTAACACTGTGGGTCATTAAGGGTAGGTACAATATGGCATTTGGGAGGGCATCTCCAGAGAGCATTGGAAAGTACCACAGAAAATACACCTCTCTCTCCCATGGAGACAAAATAAGACAGATGAAGTTGCACTGGGAGTAACTGAAGTCAGACACCAGGAAGCACTTCCAGATAATGCAGAAATTCCCCATTGTCCACCGAGGCTTTATTCCCGAAACAGTTCCTTCAAAGACAGTCATGATTTCCCAATACCCAAATCCCAGTGTTTGACCTTACCCACCCCCATCCTTGGTTCCAATGTCCTCACTCCCTTGAAACCCACATGAGGGAACCCCAGGTGCCCTGGCTTCCCTAGTGTCTGACCCCCTGTCTTCCTCCTTCTGTGCCCCAAGGCTCTGACCCTCTCCTCTCTGCACACACCCTCCTGTCCTAACATGGCAGAAGGCCCACTGTCCAGCAGTCCTCAGCAGAGCAAAGCGTGGTTTCGACGGGTCTCTGCCACATGGGGCCTGGTGCAGGGCACTGAGCTGGTGCATAAGGAATTGCAGATTGAATAAAGAAAGTGGATGTGTTGAAATGCCCCAGTGTGACAGGAGGATCACACAGCAGGAAGCCACAAAAGGCAGGGCACTTCCCCTGTTTCTGCAAGAGCTTGGCTCACTCCGTGCAGACACCCTGACTCTTGACACGCAAGCACCAGCTCGGCATGTTTTCTCCAGAGAATAAATCGAAGGGAGTGTCGTCAACCTCTGAGTCCCTCTGCCTCCTCGTTACTCTGCTCTTTTGTATCCAAGGAGATAAAGTTCTCACAAATGGGATGGAAAGACTCTGGGCCCCAGGGTGGCGCCTTAGAGGAGGGAGAGCTCTTCTCTGCTACAAAGCTGCCTCTACCTCCTGTATCACTGATCTATCCCCCACCCACCCCCCACACACACATACCCTGCACCAGTTTTCTTTGCACAAGACTCTCTGTGTTGCCTCACATCTGTACAATAGATTCTAGGACAAACAGAGCCATGAACATTATTGGAGAATACCATACTCCCACACTCGGGGCTCCCTTTCATTGACATTGTCCCTTGCCCCCAGCAGGAGTACTGTGCAGGTAACTGCCATGCACTCCCCAACCAGCTGTAAGCCCTGAGAACCTGGAGCACAGGTTGGGTTCCTGACCCACCACTTCCCATCAGAACTAGGGAACACTATCCACGCAGATGTCCCAGGTCATGCTGGTGACTGAGTGATACATGAGGAGGAGCAGAAGGCCCCAGAAACTTCTCAGAATGGGAAGAGGAGAATTCACAAGGATAGAGAGGGTAGGAGAGGGGAAGAACTGGAGAAAGGAATCTTTTCAGACCCTGGTGGCTACCTCATATCCTCCCCCAGTCACCCTTTTCATCTTTGGCTCTGACATGGATCACTGATTGAGAGTCACCTTTGATCTGCTCCTCCATCTCTGCCCATTGAGCACGAAGCACTGTGATTTGTCAGATAGTCCGAGCACCAGGCCCCATGCAAAAACGTTTACAAGGCAACAGGATGCTCTTCTTGGACACAAATACTCGTGGTTGACACCACTGGCAGAAAGGTGAACACAGACAGCTCCCCTCCACAGACAGCTGCCCTCCTCTCCTCCACTCAGATCCTGCTGACTTCCAAGTTGGGAAAGCCATGAATGGTTATGACAGGGGGAGTGGAAAAGACCAGCTAAGTTGCTAATGGGTGATCCAGCAGAGAGAGAGGATATTGCAGTTCTGATTTAAATGCTTAGCTCCCACCAAGCCCAGGGGGGAGGCAGGGGGCAGAGACAAGGCTGCAGGAGACAGAAGTGGCATGAATGGTAGGAAGGGACTCCTGAAACCTCAGTGCCAGGACACGGAACGCAGGACAGGCCCCGTGAGCCTTGAGATGCCAGTCAATTGGGGGCTGGGTGTGTCCAGCGCCATAAGCTCTGGCTAGGGCTGTTTTGATCTCGCTTTTCACCATACTCCCTCCTCATCTTGCAAAAACACAAACTAGAAGTAAGACCCTGAGGGTCAAGCATTTATATCCCCGTGCCGTTCAGGGAAGACGACGCTCCTCACTCCTGCCTCCAACAGACCCCGTTATGTTCAGGTGGCCATCCCAGCCATCATCCAACCCATACCCCAAACATCATTTTTAGCTCTTTCCCTTGTTTACACATTAGTCTTCCCTAAAAGGGGAGAGCTTCCCTTCTCTTCTTCCAACCGGTAAAATCTTTAGAAAGGGTAAAAATAACACAGTAATCTGCCTGTGTGACCTCCATGGAGAAACTCTTTTAAGAAGTGATTACCAGCAGCCCTGCTGCCAGCAGGACTTGTCCTCAGAGTGGTCTCCAGCCAGGCCGGCTCTCATGTTTTGAGAGCAGGATGAGAGGGAGGTCCAGGACGAGGCATCCTATGCTCATTCCCCTTCCCGTCCACATCCTGCTGTCCTCCCCACAACACTAGTGTACCTGTGGGAGCTGTTGCCTCCTGGGGCGCCCACCCACACCCCTGCCCATCCCACTTCCTGTGTGTCTCTCGCTCCTCCTGCAGGACCGAAGACTCGCCCTTCCCACCATGCAGCTGGAGGGACTCCGGCCCCACTGGAAGGCACGCCGTCTGCTCGGATCCCTCAGTACTCACCCCACTCTGCATCTCACCACCACTCTGTTGGTGGCTCCACAGTATCTAGAGCAGCATTGTGCACACAGTGGGCAGTTCGGTGAATATTTGTTTTCAGAGTTATTCTTTAAATTCATGTTCAGCAAAACCAGGTAACTCAAGTCCCCAGTTGCTCAAGCACATCCCTTTAGGAGACTCTAACTTCCCCACACCCTTCCTCCCTGAATTTGCCAGCACAGAGCCTTCTTCCCAAAATACCATTCCTGCTGTGGCTAGAACATCCTTTCCAGTTGCCTAAATACAGCTGTTCTGCCCCTCAGGCCTTTCCCCCTACACATCCAGGATAGCTCCGAACCTCATTCTTCCCTCTAACATTACTAAACCACATTGCTATCCCTAGTTTCTCCTGGATTTCCTAAGGGACACAAGCAAGGTGCGACTTTGAAGAGTAGCATCATCGGCTTTGTAATGCACTCTGGAAGGGGCATGTCTGTGGCCATATCTTCCCAGGTCACGCCCTGCACCAGGAATCTGTGTCCTGAGCTAGGGCTCCAGGATCTCCTGGCTGCTCTACCCAGAATTTCTGGGCTTCTTACACTGGGCAGGCTTCCTGGCAAGAAACTGGTATTATCTCTCCCCATGAGGAGACTCTACAGACCAACAAACTCCTCCCAGAGGTTAGAAAGATACCAGGCCCATCCACTTTACCTCCCAGGCTCCTTGAGACGGCCTAAGCCGTGATAAACGAAAGGGCTTTGTTACCTGGCAGGCTAGGGTTCAGACTCTGACTCCACTCCACTGGGTGAACTTGGAAATTTAGTAGACATCAGCATCTACTAAGCCTACTTTTATTCTAAGGGACCAGGGATTCTCATAGTGAGGCCCCAGAGCAGCAGCAGCACCTGAAATATTGTGAGAAATAAAAATTCTTCATCCCACCCCAGATTTGCTGAATCAGAAACTCATAGGGAAAGGCCAGCAACCCCCAAGCCCTCCGCGTTATTCTAGTTTTTATTTTATTATTGACTTGTTTATTTATGCGGTGCTAGGGACTGAACCCAAGGCCTTTCACATGCGAGGCAAGTACTCTACCACTGAGGTACATCCCTAGCTTACCCTCCAAGTGATTCTGATGCTTGGAGTTTGATGACTCTTGATTTAATTCCTGGGGATATGCGCGCGCGCGCGCGCGCGCGCGCGCACACACACACACACACACACACACACACACACCCCTCCTCTAAAAAACCACAATCTAAACCAGAATCTCAAGGGATAGGGGTTTAGCTCAGTGGTAGAGCACTTGCTTACACATGTGCAATGCCCTGGGTTTGATCCTCAGAAACACACACACACACACACACACACACACACACACACACACCACATTTACAAAAGAAAGAACCAGCATTTCTTTGCCCTGGATGCTTGTTAAAATCACTGGGGGGGGGCTAGTCTGGGGCTCATCCCAAGCCAACTCCAACCTCTGGGAGTAAATAAACCACAACAAGGCAATGCAAGGTTGATAGCGCGTGCTGGCACCCAAGAAGAGGCCATGGTGAGGAGACCAGGCAGGGGCGTCACCGTCTGTGCCTCCACCTTCTCATCTGGAAAGTGCAGAGTGTTAACATCCCTTCTGCAGGCCTCTTGAGCATTCCACGAGATCCTGCGTGCAGGTGCTGGGCACCTGGCAGAGGCTCAGCCTGCGTCAGTTCCTTCCCTTCTAGGCCAGGCCCTTGTGGGCTCTCCCCTGAGCAACTGGCTGACCTATTTAGAACACCTCCATTCCAGGTCACCAAGGACCTCTCCCTCCCGGGATAAGGCTCATGGCTTCTCATAGCTGGAGGCAAGAGTTCTCATCAGCAGCTCTCTTGCCAATCCTACTGTCCTGGGTCACTGTCCTGCCTGGGCCCTTGGGAGCCCCAGCCCTCTGTCACTCCCACTCTTTCAAATAGCAACTGACAAAGGCCACCAGAGTTATACTAGGAACATGGAGTCCTATTCCCACCCGCTCTCAAACTCTGTGTTCCAGGCATGTCCCTGGCTGGGGTGAGACCTCCCAGCTTAGGGCAGACCTCCCTGAGGCAGAAACATTTTCCCTCCCCAGCAAAATGTGAACAGTATGTCGGGTGTGTTGGTGCATGCTTGTAATCCCAGCACTTGGGAGGCTGAGACAGGAGGATCTCACAGGTTTGAAGCCAGCCTCAGCTACTTAGTAAGGCTCTCAGCAACTTAGTGAGACCCTGTTTCCAAATAAAGTATAAAATAGGTCTGGGAGTATAGCCTGGAGGTAGAAAATCCCCTGGGTTCTACCCCCAGTACCCCCCCCACACACAAATGTAAACAGTAAGGGACTCTGTAATACCTCAAATTCAGCTACCATCTTTCCCCTGAGGCCCAGGAGTAGGCCTATGATCTCAGGGAATGCCCTGGAAGGCCCTACAGTGCCAATGAACCATAGGTAACCCCTGTAGCCTCCTGAATTGAACATAAAAATGAGACTTTCCTTACAACCACCCCTGGGGATTCTATGCATACCCCAGAAGACACTAAAAACATTTTTAGTCTCCTCTTGAGAGTAGCCTTTGCTGTCATTTTAAATTTTGGGGGTGGGGACTGGGGATTAAACCCAGAGACATTTTACTCCAAGTTATACCCCCACTGATTTTTTTTTTTTTTTCTGGACTGGAGATTGAGCTCAGGGGCATTCTATCTTTGAACTACACCCCAGCCCTATATTTTATTCTTTATTTTGAAACAGGGTCTTACCAAGTTGCAGAGGGCCTAAGTAGCTGAGGCTGGCTGTGAACCTGCAATCCTCCTGTCTCAGCCTCCCAAGTACTGGGATTATAAGCATATGCCACCACACCCGGCTTCCAGCCTGATTTTTTATTTCTTATTTAGAAGCAAGATCTCACCAAACAGGGCCTCGCTAAGTTGCTGAGGCTGGCTTCGAACCTGCGATCCTCCTGTTTCAGTCTCCCAAGTACTGGGATAACAAGTATGCACCATCCATGCCCGGCTTTAAATTTTAAAAAGGCAAACTGTGCCATTACATTATAGGTAAACTTTAGTTTCTTTTTGTTTGTTTATTAAAACATTATCATTCAGCTTACCCAGATTTGGTTCCCTCTTTCCCAGATTTCCCCAAATGAAGCTTGACTAGTTCCAAAAATCAAATTAGTGTTCAAAAAGCAAAGTTTTGTTATCATTAAGGATGTGTGTGTGTGTGTGTGTGTGTGTTACTGGGGGTGGAACCCAGGGGCTTTTCTACCTCTGGTCTGTACTCCCAGACCTATTTTATACTTTATTTGTAATCAGGGTCTCTAAGTTGCTGAGAGCCTCATTAAGTAGCTGAGGCTGGCTTTGAACCTGTGTGATCCTCCTATCTCAGCCTCCTAAGTGCTGGGATTACAAGCATGCACCACCACACCCAGCTCTTATGGATTATTTTTTTTTAATTTTATTTTATTGGTGCACTGTATTCATACATCATAGTGGGATACAAACTTTTGTAGACATACATGCACACATCGCCCAGTCAGCCCCCACCCGATCCCCACCCCATTCTCTCCACATCCCTCCCTCCCATGCTTGGCTTAGTAGTTGACATCTAGTATTATAGCAATTTATCCAAAATTAAAAATGATAATCTCACATAACAGTTTCATTTGTCTGATACCAAGCTTTTGATGACTTAAAGATAACATTTCAATATTTCTTTTTGCTTTCTTTCTTACCAGAGAATATTTTTTTCTTTTTTTTAGGTGAAACTATCATATATTTATTTTTCAGAAAAAAATCTATCCTGATATGGAATATGGACTCTAGATACCCAAAACAATCTCGAAGCAAAAACAAAGCTAGAAGATGTATATTTTCTGATTTCAAACCATATAAAGCTACAATAATTGAAACAGTGTAGTACTGTTCTAAAGGCAGATATATAGACCATTGGAGTTAAATACAAGCCTAGAGCTAACTTCTTCCCTATATTGTCAAGTTATTTTTGACAAGGTTTCCACGAAGATTTGGTGGTGGAAATAATAATCTTTTAACTAAATATTGTTGAAAAATAATAATTACATGGAAAAGAATAAAATTGGACCCTTACCTAATCCCACATACAAGTATTAACTCAAACTAGATACAAGACCTAAATATAAATCTTAAGACTATAAACTTTTAGGAGAAAATCTGGGTCATAAAACCTCACAACATTGAAATTGGCAGTGATTTCTTGGATATGATTTCAATGGCACAGGCAACAGAAGAATATACAAACTCCCTAAAAAATAAAAGAAAATATTGTATATCCAAAGACAATGTAAACAGAGTTAAAAGTTACTAATAGAATGGGATAAAATATTTCCAAATGCTATATCTGAAGGTATATTAATATTCCAACTAGAAATCCTAAAAATTAACAACAATAAAGGCAAACAATACCATTTAGAGATAGGTAAAAGACTAACATAAATAATGAATCTCCACAGATAACCAATCTTAGTTGTCTGTTGGATGGAAAATCTTGTTTCTCTGGTTCTGGTGTGTGTTACCTATTTCTTCTTTGTAGTTAATCTCTTTGAATATTTTCTCTAGCGCTGGTTTTGAAGACATAAATTCCTTCAGTTTCTGTTTGTCATGGAAGCTTCTTATTTCTCCATCTAATTTGATAGAAAGTTTTGCTGGATAGGAAATTTTTGGCTGGAAGTTGTTTTCTTTCAGAGTTTGGAATATGTTACTCCAAGCCCTTCTGGCTCTCATGACTTGGTTTGGGAAGTCTGGAGTGATTCTAATTGGTTTGCCTCTGAATGTCACTTGGCCCTTTGTTTTTGTTGCCTTTAAGATTCTCTGCTTGGCTTCCACATTGGTCATTTTGACAATTATATGGCGTGGGGATCCTCTTCTCGGATCCTGTCTAAAGGGAGTTCTATAAGTTTCCTGGATCTGTGTATCAACCTCTTGCTCTATATTTGGAAAATTTTCTGCTATTACTTCCTTGAAGAGATTGTTGATCCCTTTGGTATCACTTTCTTTTCCCTCCTCTATTCCAATTATTCTTAGGTTAGCTCTCTTAAGATGGGCCCATATTTCTTCAATGTCAGATTCCTGCTGTTGGATATCTTTTTCTAGATTAGAAACTATGCATTCATTTTTGGATTGCTCATCTTCTAAGAGCGAGATTCTGTTCTCCATGTGGTCTAATCGGTTGTTTGTGCTTTGAATTGAGGCCTTTACTTCATTAATTGCATCCTTTATCTCTTTTTGGCTCTCTCTGAGTTCTTTTCGAAGCACCTCTATTATTTCTACAGTTATTTTCCTGATTTGATCTTCTAGAAATCTCTGATTTTCTGTTTTATCAGGTTCTGATGTTGTGGGGTTGTGCACATTCATTACTTCAGTGTTATTCCTCTTTCCCATGATTTCGGAGGTTTGTGCCTTCTCTGGGTTCTTCCCTTGGGTCACTATGGCTTCACTTAAGGTGCTCTGGATCTCGAGTCTGTATTATCTCAGACCCTACTACTCCTTTACTGGGTTGTATCACAGAGTCTCCGACCCAGGGAGTCGATAGAGGCTGCTTTAAACTATGGGGGGGTGCCAGGTTGCACGCTCTCCTATGGTGTGATATCTCTGCCACCACCACTCCCTCACTGGGTCAAGTCCCACGAGGCACAATACTGTGATTTCTCCTCTGTGGCCCGCAATTTGACTCACTGTTCTTGAGTACGTAGATGTAGCTGTACTGGACTCGGTGAATTCACTGCTGCTGCCGCCGCCGGTGGCAATATGGCGCCTCTGCCACGCCCTCAGCCATGAGGCTGGCGTATTTTTTCTTCTCTGGTTTTGATTTCCACTCTGAATCCCTGCAGCGTGTTCTGAGCTCAGCCACTGGGAGCTTTAAATGCTGTCTGCGCCGAAAGATCCCGCCTGGCTGTTCCGCATCGGCTCACCTCGGCTTGCTGTAGCCGTCCGCTGAGTTCGCCGCTGCCGCCGGCAGTATGGCGCTGCTGCCGCGTCCTCGGGCGCGTGTGTCTCCTCTGTGGCCCTGAGCTCTGTTCTCAGTCCGCTTTCTCTCTGGAGCCTGGTGGTTTTTTTGTTTTTCTGGTGATGGTGTTTTCTGGCTGTGAAAGGCGCTCTTTTTGTGGTAATGGAGATTGGTTGTTAGCGGGACTCTTAAGCCCCGCTTTTCTTGGTCGCCATCTTCCCGGAAGTCGGATTATTTTTTTAAGAAATCTAAATTTAAAAGGAAAACTCAGCACCAGCAGATTGGAAAACAGTTCCAAGAATGCAGATCCCACCAGCCAGAAGGTAGGTGGCATCCTGGGAACTCACCCCCTGCCTGGAGAGTGGTCCCTGGAGCAGGCATCCTTGCCCTCATCAGAAAGATGCAGTGGAAACCAGATGCCCAAACCAAATATGTATGAGAGAGCTGCCAGAGAGGAGAAGGGCTCTGGCTTTAGAGGGTTTAGACATCCCAGCAACAGGAACCAGAACAATTCTCCAAAGAGGAGAGAGAGAGCGTCCAGGGACAGGCAGTGTCTTCAGAAGCCAAGACCTAGCCTCTGACCCACAGAATTCTCAGGGGAGATTTTGGAATGTGAAACAGGAGCAAGAGTCCCTGCCAAAACAGCCATGGAGGAACAGGAAAAATACAAGTGCTACAAAGCTTTTCCCTAATTCTCTAAGCTACAAGGCCGATTCCTTCCCAGACCTGGCAAAGTCACCCTTCCTGGCCTCATCACCCCTCCTCTTCCTTCCCCAAATCCTGCCATGTGCAAAATAAGACCTCTGCCCAGGCTGGCCAGAGGAGAATAAGATATTTTCTCCTTGGCTCTGCATTTTCATTCAACCTTAAAAAGCTCAGGCCAGGCAAGAATCCAGAGAAGGAGAGAGAGAGAGAGAGACGGAGAGAGAGAATGTCATATGGCGCCTCAGAGCTCACCTCCTGGTGCTGGAGGCTCCCGCACTGGACTTTTCCTTCACGCCAGCATTCTCCCTGGCTCAGGTGCCAGACTCTGGGCTTGGCAATCACTCACCAAGCTGCCCTCATAATGCTTAGGAAAATGTGGCCTCAAACTTGAGTATTACCAATATATATATTTGCCAATCATGGCATGTCTGACTAGAGCTCCAGTAGAGACAGGGGAGGCTGGAGGGACAGGGAGCTAGTGCATGATTCAGGTGGCACTCAGTCACCTGCACTAATGGTCCAAAGGGATACTGTGTCATCAAAGTGATGGATAGTCAAGAGTTCAGAATAATGGATATTGTTTAATGGCAAACAACATGATTTTTGACAGCAGAGTTCTTTTTTTAGGGATCTATTTGTTCAAAAATGAATTTGCATGACCCAAACACAAAAATTAAGAATGGTAGAAGATACCTACAGAAAAAAAGGGAGCTAGCTCAAGATTTAAAATTGACTATATAGGGATAGGGTATAGCTCAGAGGTAGAATGCCCCCGGGTTCCATCCCCAGTATCAAAAAAAAAAAAAAAAAGCAGCATCAAAGCCAGGCATGGTACCACATGCTTGTAATCCCAGCATTTGGGAGACTAAGACAGGAGGATCATGGTTCACGGGCAGCCTCAGCTACTTAGTGAGGCCCTTTGCAACTCAGTGAGACCCTGTTTTAAAATAAAGAATAAGCACTGGGTGTGGTGGCGCACGCTTGTAATCCCCACGCGTGGGAGGCGGAGACAGGAAGATCGTGCAGGTTCAAAGCCAGCCTCGCTGGCTTAAGAGACCCTGTTTCCAAATTTAAAAAATATAAAAATATATAGGTCTGGGAGTGTAACCCAGAGGTAGAAGGGTTTCCAGAAACCCCAGTACCACCAAAATAAAGAATAAAAAAATAGGGATGGGGTATAGCTGGGAGGTAGAATGCCCCTGGGTACCATCCCCAGTACTGAAAAAAACCCCACAAATAAATAAAATTGACAATATAATAAACATATTGAAGTACCTATCTGGGTGTGGTGGCACATGTCTGTATCCCAGTACTTGGGAGGCTGACATAGGAGGATCACAGGTTCAAACCCAACCTCAGCTATACAATGAGACGTTCAACAACCTAGCAAGATCCTGTTTCAAATATAAAAATAAAATAGGGCTGAGGGTGTAGCTCAGAGGTAATATGCCTCCGAGTTCAAACCCCAGTTTAAAAAAAAGAAAAGAAAAGAAAAAGAAAAGAAAAGCAATATCTGAGAATTTTCCGCATAGGGAAATCAGAGAAGTTCGAACTAAGAAGGGCCTCAGACATCATTTAATCCATTTTATAGATGGGGAACTAAGGCCCAGGAAAGTGAAGGGATTGCTATCACATTGTCATTTGACAGAATTGCCTGAACTAAACTAGACAGGGATTATCACAGCAGAGCACAGTTCACATAGCCACAAAGGTACGAGGGCTTTGCCTTGAGAAAAACCCTCATCTTGAATGCCCTGAATACGGGATGCTAACCAGTGCGTCACTGGGACCTTGCGGCTCCCTGCAGTGATGGCTTCTGTAATCACTGTATCTCCCCCAACACAAGTCACCTCATGTATTCTACAATCTGATGTCACAGCTGCCATTGAGAGCCCTAGGTCAAGTACCAAAATGATTCACAAATCACTGCTGAATGATGTGAAGTCACAGCCTGGTCTTTAAAAGCAGCACCTTGTGCAGTGCAAATTGGTAGCTTCTATCAGGTTCATCAAGTTCTAGTATAATTCTAATTCTTGATATTTTGAACCCTTTTAATTTATTCTAAAACTTTTTGCTACCCAGTACCTAATCCTATGTTCTCCGAGCCTCATGGGCCAAAGATTAAAGGATGGATTGAAATACCTATTTCATGTGCTTTGCTGATGAATTTTTCCATAAGGAAATGGCTGGAAAGTGGAATTAAGAGATGATCGCAGAGGCCTCCTGACTTCAAGACTTGAATACCAATACAAGCTGGAAGCCAGAATAAGAAGCTAAAATCCACAAGAAGCTGCAGGGGTAAGAACCATTAACCTCAAGACAAAGAAGATACAGGGGCCTGAGGCAAATTACTTGGCCTCACATTTCAATAATGCTCCCTTTTATTAAAGCATAACTTATGTAAAGCATACAAATATTAATAAAAATCTTGGTGAAATACTGCATATGTGTACCTGAACATAGCCATCATCTAGACTAAGACTCAGAACATTTATAGCTACTCAGAATGCTCCCTCATGCCTTCCTCCATGAGTGGCCATTAATCTGAACTCTATCTCATGCATTAGGTTTGATTGTTCAAATAATAGGAGGAAGCAATATGTATTCTGGCTCTTTTTCCCAGTCTTTTGTTTGTAAGACTCCTGTATGCTGGTAGTGTGCTCTTTCTCTAAGCTGTATAACATTCTGTTGTGTCAATATACAATATATTTATTCATTCAAACAACATTCTGGTTCTCTCAAATTTGGGATTGCTATTAATAAAGCTGATATGACTCTTCTTGTACATGATGAACATAAGCACTCATATTTTTAAGGTATGTCCTAGTACAGAATTGTGGGGCCACAGAGTATATATAATAGATACCACCAAAATGATTTCAGTAATGGTACCAATATAAACTCTCGCCAGCAAGGAGAGGTTCAGAAACTCCACACTCGCGCTAACTCTTGGTATTACCGGTAAAGAGTAAAGATTCCTTTTCAAAGCATCTCTGAGGAACAAGGCATATTCTCAGGAAACTGGCTTTAGTCTTTAAGTAGCTTTTTTAAAAAATTTAACAATTTTACTTCTTGTAAAGAGTAAACTGCCTAATCCTTGAGATCACATTGAGATATGATGAGAGCTATCTGATTATATTAAATATCTAGAAAGTTCACTGTATCCTCCTTCATGGGTAGATATCATTAAAGTGTCAGTAGGCAGCCAGGCATGGTGCCACATCTGTAATTCCAGTACTTGGGATTACAGCAACTTAGTGAGACCTTGTTTAAAAATTAAAAAATAAAAAGGCTAGAGATGTATTTTGGAGGCAGAATGCCCCTAGTTTAATCCCCAGTACAAATAAATGTCAGTAGGCCAGAGCATCTCCCTTTGATCCTGTCCTAAGAAATATTGAAGATGGTCCATTAGGAACTTTAACTTACACACTTTACAACCTGTCCTCTGGCGAAGAAGCTCTGGTCTCTTTGTGTCTAAGCATGGTCTTCTTTGCTGGTTAAAGGATATTTCTATTTCTTGAATGGTAAAGGTTGCCCCATAAATAAATGAGTTTATTACTTGGCAAATATTACATAGTTATCCAACAACTAATGTATTTATAAAGCACATATTCTATGTTACTGAGAAAGATATTCTAGAAGCTTCAGGGCAATCAACAAGGCTTCCTTTGAAAAGGCAGGACCCTAAGGACAAATCACATGGGATGTTCCTATATGCCCTCCTCTTCCCTCTTTAACTGCCCAACTTCTTTAGCAGTTGAAATGAAGTTAAAACAAACAGTCCTGAAGAGGAAAGTAGGTCCTAAAAGAGGCTTCTAGGAGAATGGAAAGCAAAGAGGGAAGGATGGTGCTGCCATGGGACCATGGTGAGAGAGAGAATAGATGGCCGAAGGTGATGTGAGCATTGCAAACCCTAGCCTTTATAACACAAGACCAGGCTCTGCCTCACCCCTCCCTCCTCTTCCCCACCCACCGCCACTCTACTTCTCCCCAGCTACTTTCTTCGTGCTACTGTCCACGTGACTGAAGCAGAACATCACATCCCACACCTGTCATGCAGTGCCCGAGACAAGACATATTCCTTGCCCTTGCAGAAGATATCACCCTTAAAGAACATATCTATGGTGTTTGCCAAATGCAGGGCCTGGTTTGGCCTGTAAAGCAGGTAAGATGTAGAGCAGAGCAGGGAAGCTGTGGTGGACAGTACTCTGACCTCTAGCAGAGCAAAAGAAAAAAGCAGGAAGACACTTGGGTTCTGTGGAGACTGTGCACAGACTGTTCATGCCACCGTGATGCTGGGAAACCACTTGGCTAACTCTCTGAGTAGGGCTTGACTGCTCATTCAAATGAAAGCCTGAAGTCCGGCGTGGTGGCGCATGCTTATAATCCCCACGCTTGGGAGGCTGAGACAGGAGGATTGCACAGAGTTTGAAGCCAGCCTCAGCTACTTGGTGAGGCTCTCAGCAACTTAGTGAGGCTTTCAGCAACTTAGTGAGACCCTGTTTCCAAATAAAAATATAAAATATGTCTGAAAGTATAGCCAGGAGGTAGAAAGCCTCTGGGTTCCACCCCCAGTACCACAAAAAAATAAAAGTAAAAAATTTAAAAAATGAAAGCCTGAGTATGGTAACTCTGAAATTTAGGGATGCCCTAAGAGCAGCTGTATGTGAGCAGGCTAGATGAGGCTGTGCACTGTTTTGCTCCTCTACAGCCCTCAATTTTACAACTCATAGTTTATAGGTGGGCTTTCTGGATGTCAAGTGTACATGACTGAAGTAATGCCCCAGCTTTTCTGGATTGTAAAGCTACCACTGTCCATGTGAAGAGGTGTAGCTAAGTCAACAGGACAGGGCAGCGGAGAAAGGCTCAGGGAACAGACCCATGAGGGTCAGATCCTGAGATATCTCTAGACTCCAGAATCATTCAGGAGCAACTGAAGAGGACAGAGGACAGGTCTGAGTTGAAGGCATGTGGAAACACCTCACTACTACAGCAGAGCCACTCACATGAAGACAGTTCTTGGATTACAAGGTATCCCTCTGCCAATCTCCAGAGAAGAAGGAAGAAGGTGCAAGACCAAGGTTAACCAAGATTCTGTCATCTTCCCCATCCTAAGAGACTATTTCTTGTCACTTGATTTAAATTTTTATTGTGTTTTTTTTCTGCTTCCTTATATTATCAACTCACAGGGAGTACCTTCCCTCCAACTGGGACAAAAATAAACTACTACCTTTGAAATGAAGATCAGTAAAATGGGATTGGGCTGAGAATGAAGTCTCAAAGATTTTGCCTTGGGCTTGGGTCCTCATCAGAGTTTTATCTAAATTATTTTTATAGGAAATCCATCTTTTTCAGGGACAAATGTCTTTCAATATATATATAAACTAACAATGTAGAGAGGGACACAAACAGCCACCAGTTACAAACACTAAGTTAGCTGAAAGCGTCTATGTCACATTTATAGCCGTCTGATCCTCTGTGTTCATGAACTGACCTTATCCCACTGAGAAATGTAACTACAAGTGAGATGAATGACTTGAAGAAAGTTGGAACATGACACATCAGTAAGTCTTTGAGGGAAGGCTGCTGGTCTTGGTTGGCCCTGTCTTCCTAGCACCTACCATAGACCCGCCACCTACAAAAGCACTTAGTAAATATAAATTGAGGGACTACATGAATGAATGGAGGTAATAACTGAGTAATTTAAGACATACTGCACACATCAAACACATAAATTCTTAAGGTACACAAAATAATGGAGAGGTATAGCCTATAAAAGTGGAATAAGAATAATAAAGTAAATGAAGCAAAAAAAAAAATTAAGGAAACACAAGGATCAGCCAAACAGTATAACACATTACCAAAGGAGGCTGGAATAACAATAATGGCTGTCCTCAGTCATCTGAAGGACTTCAAGGAGGAATGAAATTGTACAGCTCTGTATTACCCTAGGGAGTTGAACTCAGATCAACGTGCCTAAATTAAAGATGGTCAGATTTCAATTGCATAAACTCATTTGCTAACAATTAAATCTATCCAACAATAAAATGAGTTGTCTTCTTGGGGTCATAAGTACCTTGTCACTGAAGATATGAATCATCACCACTCAGAGATCATCTAACAGCAATTTCTGCCTCCAGCAGAAAGTTAGACTAATCAGATTCTAAGATCTTATTCATAACTAAATATCTATTAATCTAGAACTCAGTGGTCAAAATTGGATACAGCCAAGCAAGGTACACATCCCAAAAAAGGGAAGCATTAGGAGTCACAATGGGAAGTGGATAACATTTAAAAACAAGAATATGGATTGGAATATAGGGTCCAGAGACCTCAAGAAGGGGAGGATTAGAAAATCTCTCCACACACCACTGTGACAATTTAAAGTCCAGAGGCATTATTCTCAGATCCATCTAGTTAGAGTAAATTGAGACCTTCTTCAATTGGTAAATAATCCTAACCTGAATCAAATTGAAATGGAGAAAGTTGTATCAGATATTTAAAAAGTTGACACAATATGGAGAGTCTATAAGAAATGAAAGGAAGCTAACAACAAGGCGAGTCTAGCCCACAAATCTGTAATCAATTTGAAAATTGCCAATGGTGGTCTCCAAGCTGCCACCATAAAAGCACACATCCTGGCAGCCTTGGACTCCTGTCATTATCTAACCAGGGGTCATTATTTTATGAATCTTATATTGTAGTTAAGCCAGAAAGACAACAGCACCTTCTTTCATTCCACTTGGAAAATGGCCAAATACAAGTCACTTTACTATGACTTAAAGAGTACTGTGCCCATCTGTTCACAATCGATGGGAATAATTGAGGGGTGGAACGTGCCAGG